>NW_026001656.1:237793-424932 GCF_001458135.2 Marmota marmota marmota | reverse complement strand
TAAGTTTATGGTCTCGGGTCTGGGGAAGGTGCCTCCTTGGGACTGAACCATACATTGCAGCCACTTCTGCACAGTGGGGTAGGACCTCTACTCTCGCCTGTATTGTTTTAAGAAAACAAAAAGGGGGAACTGTGGTGAGCCGTTTCTGCCGTTTATGTAAATTATGGTCGCCATTACATGATGGCGCTGGCTCCGCTGTGGTCTGTGACAAACAACTCCTTGTTTGGGAGAGTTGGCACATGACTTTTCATCACTCTATGAGAAAGCTCCACGTGGCTGCTTTGCATTGGGGCTTGAGATGCTTTATTAAGGCTGGGAGGGGCATCCGGAGGAGGAGAACTGAAGAGGAGAACTGAGGAGAAGGACTGTCAGGGGCCTGAATAAACTGCTGAAAGAAGATTCCTGAGTGTTGCGTCTTCCTTGCGGGCAAGGGGGCGCTACAGTTAAAGGCCTATTCCTAACCATAAACCTAGCCCAAAACGTAGCCCTAAACTGTCCATTATACTAACCCTAACCCTTACCCTAATGCGAACCCTAGACCTAACCCTAACAATTAGCTAAACGTAACATGAACACTAAACAAAACCCTATTATTACCCTAACTCACACCCAATTGCTAACTCGAGCCCTAACCTTAAACTCTAACTTTAAACAAACTCTAAATTTGACCCTGACCCTGATAAATTCCCTACCTCTAAAGCTGACCCTTACCTTAAACCTAACACTTACACTAGACCTAGCTATCACCATAATCCTAAAACTATCCCCAACCATAAGCCTAGACCTGACATTAACCCTAGCCCTAATCCTAACCATAAACTTAACACAAATCACAGCCCTTATCATAGAACTAAACATACCCTTATTCCTAACCCTATGTCTAATACTAGCCCTAATGCTAACACTAAACTAGCCTTAATCTTAGCCCTAATTTAGCCCTATACCAAATCCTAACCCTAACCCTAGCCATAAGACTTACTCTATGTCTCACCCTAGCCCGATCCCTTGTTCTAACCCAATCTCTTACCAGAACCCCAACCCTAGCCCTAATCCTAGCCCTATCCTTATCCCTAGCCCTAACTAGATTTATCTTTAACTCTAAATCTAATAATAACCCTAAGCTTAACCCTAACCCTAACCCTAAATCTAACTTTAACCCTAACTGTAATGCTAATCCTAAAACTAGCCCTGACCCTAGCCCTAGACCTAAAACAAAACTGAACCATACCCCTAACCCTAATCCTTAAACTAAACCAAACCCTAACCCTAGCCCTAATTTGAGTTTTAATCCAATACCTAAAACTAACCCTGAACCTGACACTGACCATAACACTAACCCCAGCTCTAAACATAATCCTAATGCTAAACCTAAACCTAACACTAGACATAGCCCTAACCAAAACTTAACTTTAACCCTAAACATAATTCTGGTATTTACATTAGCCATAACCCTAACCCTAGTTCTATCTTAACACAAAACCTAGCCCTAATCCGAGCCGTAACCCCAGTTTTAACCCTAATCCTAACCCTAACCATAGCCCTAATCATAATCATAACTCTAGCCCTAACCCTAGCTCTAACCCTATCCATTGTCATAAACATAACCCTAATCCTAATGCTAACCCTAGTCCTAAACCTAAACCTATCCCTAATCCTAGCCCTATCCATTAACCTAATCCAAACCTAGACTCTAAACCTCACCCCATCATTAACTTAACACTAACCCTAATGCTAATTTGAGCCCTAACTTTAAAACTTAACCTATCCCAAACCCTAAACCAGACCCTGACTGTAAAAATACTCATAGCTCTAAACCTGACCTAACCCTAAAACTAACTCTTACACTACAGGTAGCCATAAACCTAACACTAAATCTACCTTTAACCATAACCAAAGATCTGATATTATCCCTAACCCTAATCCTAGCCCTAAACTTAAAAAAAAAAAAACCTAGTCATCATCCTAGCACTAAACCTAGCCCTAATCATAAACCTAACCTTAACCATAGCCCTAACCTAATTCTAAACCTCACCATCCCACTAAACCTAGATATAACACCATCCCTTACCCTAAACTTAATCCTAACTCCAACCCTAACACTAGACCTAAGCTGAAAACCAACCCTAGCCCTAATCCTAGCCCTAAATTAAACCTATCCCTAATTCTAATGCTAACCATATCCCTAAGACTAACTCTAACTCTCACACTAGCACTATCCCTAGTTCTAACCCTATCCCTTATCTTAACCCTAACTCTACCCCTAAACATAGCCATAAACCTAGGCATAAGACTTATCAAAACCTTATTCTTAGTCCTAACCCTATATCTAATTGTAACTCTAACTCTAGCACTAACTCTAAGCTTAAGACTAACATTAACACTAGAACTAACCCTAACACTAATCATGAAACTAGCCCTAACCCTAACCCTAGCAGTAAAACAAAGCCAAGAAATAACCCTAACACTAAACCCTAACTTAAACCAAATCCTAATACTACACCTAGACCTAACCCTAGCCCTAAATTCGAGTCCTAAACTTAACCTTAACACTAATGCTGACTCTGACTCATATCCCAACACTCACCCTAGCTCTAAACACCACCCTAAACTTAAACCAAACCCTTACAGTAACCCTAGCCTTAATTCGAGTCTTAACCCTAACCCTAAAACTAACCCTGACTCTGAATATTAACCTAACATTAAGACTAGCTCTAAATATCACCCTAAACTTAAACTTAATCCTAACACTAGAGGTTTAACCCCTAACCATAACCAAAAAATTTACCCTAATTGTAAACCTAGTTCTTACATTACCAGTTGCCTAGCCCTAAACCTAACACAAAACTAGCCCTAATCCAAGCCCTAAACCTAGCTTTAACCCTAATCCTTACCCTAATCCAAGCCCTAACCCTAGTTCTAACCCTATCCCTTACCCTAAGACAAACCCTAACCCTAATGCTAAACCTAATCCTTAACCAAACCCAAACCCTAACCATATTACTAGTCCTAACCCTAGCACTCATTCTAGCTCTAACCATATCCCAAACCCTAACCCTAACCCTGACCTCTATTCTGACCCTAACACTAATCTTAGGTCTAAACCTGAACCTAATCCTATGCTGAACCCAGACAGTAACCCTTCCAGTAACCTTATACCTAAACCTAACCCTAACACTAGCCCTAGACCTAAAACTAATCCTAAATCTAGCCATAACTCGAATCCTAGACCTAATGAAAAACCTAGACATACCCCTAACAATAACCGTTAGCCTAAGTAAAACACTAACTCTTCCCCTAGACTTAATTCTGGCTTTAATTCTAACCATAACCCTAACATGAACACTGGCCCTGACACTAACAGTAACCCTAGGTCTAAACACCACCCCAACCCTAAACCTAAGCCTAAAACTATACCTAGCCCTAACATTAACCTAAAACTAGCCTGAATCATAACATGTTCTTACATTAGCTGTAGCCCTAACCTATCACAAAACCTAGCCTTAATCCAAGGCCTACCCTAGCTTCAACCCTAAAGCTAAACCTAATCCTAACCATAACCCTAACCCTTATGCTAACCCTAGGCCATACCCTAATCCTATCCCTAAGCCTAACCCTATCCATTACCCTACACTTAACCTGAACCCTAAACCTAAAACTATCATTAACCTATTCTTAACAATAATGCTAATTTGAGCCCTAAACCTAAACCTTAACCTAACAAAAACCCTAAACCTGAACCTAACCCTAATAATACCCCTAGCTCTAAACTTGACCCTAACAAAAAAACCCTTAAAATAGACCTAGCTATTAACCTAACCCTAAACTGTCCCTAAATGTATCCCTAGATCTGACTTTCATCCTAGCTCTAATCCTTGTCCTAACCCTAACACAAATCTTAGCCACATCTTAGACATAAACTTCTACTTAATCATAAACCTGTACCTAACCCTAATTATAACCCTCACCCTAGCCACAAAACTAGCTATAATACCATCCCTTACCCTAAACCTAACCCTAACCATAAAGCTAACACTAACCCTAGCCCTAACCCTAGGCCTAACCCTAACAGTAACCCTTGTCCTAAAACTAACTCTAACTCTCGCCCTAGCCCTATAATGTGTTCTAACCCAATCCCTTATTATCACCCTAAAGCTAGCCCTAAACTTAGCCCTAACCCTAGCCCTATCCTTATCCCTAGCTCAAACTCTAGATCTAAACCTAACTCTAAATCTAACCGTAAACCTAAGCCTAAACTTCACACTAACAGTAGCCCTAAACCTAACACTAATCCTAAAACTAGCCCTAACCCTACCCCTAGCCCTAAAACAAAACCGAGGCATAGTCCTAACACTAACCCTTAACCTAAACCAAACTCTAACCTTACACATAGCCCTACATCTATCTCTAATTCTAGTCCTAAATCTAACCTGAAAAATAATCCGGACACTGACTCTGATCCTAAAATTAACTCTAGCTCTAAATATTGTCATAACCATAAACTTAACCCAAACACTAGACCTAGCCCTAACCCTAACCCTATAACTAGCGCTACTCATAACCCTACTTCATACATTACCCGTAGCCTTTACCCTAGCACTAACCTAACCCAAAACCTAGCCTTAATCTGAGTCCTAAACCTAGCTTTAACCCTAAATTTAAACCTAACCCTAACTCAAACAAAAGCCCTAATCCTATGCATATCCCTAGCCCTAATCCTGGGTCTAATACTATCCATTACTCTAATGATAACCCTAACCCTTATGCTAAACATTAGGCGTAACCTTACCCTATCTATTGCACTAAACCACATCTAAACCCTACACCTAACCCTGTCATTAACCCTAACCCTAAAACTAATGCTAATTTGAGCCCTAAACTTTACCTTTAACTTAAACCACACCCTAACCTTGAACCTGACCCTAATAATAACCCTAACTCTAAGCCTGACCCTTACCATAAACCTAACCCTTACACTGGACCAAGCCATAAATCTAACACTAAAACTATTCCTAACTGTAACTCTAGACCTGGCATTATCCCTAGCCCTAATACTAGCCCTAACCCTAACACAAGACACCTTCATTCTAGCCCTAAGACTAGCCTTAATCATAACCCTAACCCTAACCCTAGCCCTAACCCTAATACTAACCCTTGCCCTATCCCTCAACTTAGCTGTAACCCACTACCTTACCCTACATGTAACCCTAACCCTAATCCTATCATGAGGTCTAAACTTAACACTAACTCTACCCATAATTTAGTCCTATCCCAAAACATAACACTAGCCCTAGCCCTACGACTAACTCTAACTTTCACACTAGCCTATCACTAGTTCTAAACTTATCCCTTATCATAACCCTAACCCTATTCTCCCCAGGTTTGACCATTCTAGGTTCAGTGGTTCACTGTCAGGAACAGTTTGTATTTTAAGTTTTCACTTCATTTTGACCTATATGGGTAAATGGAAATAGAGCTTTAAATCAAGCAGAGTTGGTTTGAAAGTTTGCTTGAAACTTCACACACTCAATCAGTTCTCAGTGTGCATTTTCTGGTTTTTTCTTTGGAAGTAGCCCTATGCTGAAATAGAAAGAAATAGCTTCATCTGTGAGTTCTTTAGGAGCAATCTTCAATATTTTTTGGTTGAATTACTTTGATATTGTACAGGATTAATCTTTTACCTAGCCTTAATAGGATCCCCAAGTTGGGGCCTTTAATTTCAACGGTTCACTGTCAGGAACAGTTTGAATTTTTAGGTGTCACTTCATTAAGGTTTATAGGTGTGAATGACAATGAAGCTGGAAATCAAACAGGGTTGGTACTAGCTGCTTAATACGTCACACACTCAATTAGTTCTCTGCGAGCACTTTCTGCTTTCTTTCTATTGAATATAGGCCAAAGGAGAAGCATGCAAAAACAACTTTATCCGAGAGCACTTTAGGAGACAACAGGGAAATAAGCATGTAATGAACTACCTCCCACAATTATTTGGTCAGATTTCTTTGATACTGTGCATTTTTCATCTCTTAGCTTGCACACTAGGCTTCACAACTTTGGGACTTCTATGATCAAAGGTTATCAAAACAGGTTAGGGTTAATGTTACAGTTAGGGTTAGGGCTAGGTTTAGGCATAGTGTTAGGTTTAGAGTTAGTTTTGTTCAAATTTTCTTGATACTGGGCAGGATTCATCTTTTACCTAGCCTTACTATGTTACCCAGGTTTGGCCTTCTCAGTTCAATGGTTCACTGACAGTAACAGTTTGTGTTTTGAGGTTTCACTTCATTTTGATCTATATGGTAAAGGGAAATGGAGCACAAAATCAAAGAGTGTTGGTGCTAGCTGACTGAAACATCTCACACTCAATCAGTTCTCTGTGTGCACTCTCTTGTTTGTTCCTTGTGAATGTAACCCTAAGCTGAAGCATGTATCTGAAAGTACTTTAGGGGAAAAGAAGAAAATAGGCATGTACTGAACTATCTCCCCCAATTATTTGGTCAGATTTCTTATATGCTGCACAGGATTCTTCTATTCGCTAGCCCCAGTGAGGTCCCCAAGTTTGGGACATCTAGGACCTCAAACAGGGTTTGTGCTAGCTGCTTGAAACTTCACACACTCAATCAGTTCGCAGTGCACATTCTCTCGTTTGTTTCTTGTGGAAGTAGCCGAAAGCTGAAGTAGAAAAACCAGCTTTATCTGTGAGCACTTTAGGAACAACCTTCAAATTTTTGCTCCATTGCTTTGATACTGTACAGGATTCATCCTTTTCCTAGACTTAGTATGATCCCCAAGATTGGGCCTTCGAGGTTTGCTGATTCACTGTCAGGAACAGTTTGAATTTTTAGGTTTCACTTTATTAATGTCTATAGATGTGAATGAAAATGGAACTGTAAATCAAACATGGTTAGTACTAGCTGCTTGAAACTTCACACACTCAATCAGCTCTCTATGGGCACTCTCTGGTTTGTTCCTTGTGAAAGTACCATAAACATCAGCATTAAAAATAATTTAATCAAGAGCACATTAGGAGAAAACAGGGAAACATGAATGTACTGAAATACTTCCCCCAATTACTTGGTCAGTTTTCTTTGATACTGCACAGATTTATCTGTTAGCTTTCCCCAGTAGGCTCCTTCATTTGGGGAATACTATGATCAATGGTTCTCTAAACAGGTTAGGTTAGGTTTAGTATTAGGTTAGGGCTAACTTTACAGCTAGTGTTTTGTTAGATTTAGTTTTGTTCAAATTTCTTTGATACTGGGAAGGATTCAGCTTTTACACAGCCTTAGTATATTCCTTAGGTTTGGATCTGTTGGGTCAAGGGTTAGCTGTCTGGAACAGTTTGTATTTTAAGATTTCAATTTATTTTTACCTTTGTGGGTAAATGGAAATGGAACTGGAAATCAAACAGGGTTGGTGCTTGCTTCTTCAAACCTCACACTCTCAATCAGTTCTCTATGGGTATTCTCTGACTAGTGTTAGGGATTGGCTAATGTTAGAACTAGGGTTACAATTAGGGTTAGTTTTAGGGTTAGGGTTAGGGGTAGGTCTAGTGTTAGGGTTAGGTTTAAGGTTAGGTTGATATTTAGAGCTAGGATTAGTGTTAGAATATGAATCAGGGTCAGGGTTAGGGTTAGGACTCGAATCAGCAGTACGGTTACTGTTAGGATTTTGTTTAAGGTTAGGATGTGGTCTAGAGCTAGGGTGAGCGTTAGGATATGAGTCTGTTTCAGGGTTATATTTAAGGTTACGGTTAGGAGTCTAAATTAGGGTTAGGGTTAGGACTAGAAGTAGTTTTAGAGTGGTTTACGTTAAGGTTTAGGGTTAGGGTCATTGCTCAGTTTTCTTTCACTGCTAGGTTTAGGGTTAGGAATAGTTTTATGATTAACATTAGAGTTAGGGCTAGTGTTAGTGCTAGGCTTAGGCTTAGGTTTAGGGTTAGAAATAGGGTTAGGGCAAGGACTAAGGTTAGGGCAAACATTAGTGCTAGGTTTAGGGCTGGGTTTGGGGCTATGGTAATGAATAGGGTTAGAACTAGGGATAGGGTTAGTATGAGAGCTAGAGTTAGTCTTAGTGCTAGGGTTAGGGTTAGGTTTAATTATAAGGTTACCAGTAGGGCCAGTGTAAGGTTTTGCTTTATGCTTAGGTTCAGGTTTAGACCTAGGGTTATTGTTTGTGTCAGAATAAGGGTCAGGGTTAGCATTAGGGTTTGGGATAGAATTAGAGCTAGAATGAGGGCTAGAGTCAGGAGTATTAAAAGGGTTCAGATTTTAGTTAGCCTAATAATTAGGAATAGTTCTAGGGTTACCATTAGGGTTAGAGTTTTGCTTAGGGTAAGGGATAGGGATAGAGCTAGGGTTAGGTTTAGGGTTAGGATTAATGCTAGGTTTAGAGCTTGAATTAGGGCAAGTTTTTATTGTAGGGTTAGGGCTAGGCTTAGGGTAATGGCTAATGTAAAAACTAAGGTTATTGTTAGGGTTATTTTTAGGGTTAGGGTTAAGGGTAGGTCTACTCTTAGGATTAGGTTTAAGTTTAGAGTGACATTTAGAGCTAGGGTTAGAGTTAGGATATGAATGAGGGTCAGAGTTAGGGTTAGGACTCGAATTAGGGATAGGCTTTATGGTAGGTTTGGTTTAAAGTTAGGATGGGGTCTACAGCTAGGGTGAGCATTGGGATATTATTCTGTGTCAGGGTGACTTTTAAGGTTAGGGTTAGAAGTCGAATTTAGGTCTAGGGTTAGGTCTAGATTTAGTGTTAGGGTGGTTTAATTTAAGGTTTACGGTTAGAGCTATTGCTTGGTTTTGTTTTACTGCTAGGGTTATGGTTAGTGCTAATTTTATGATTAGCATTAGAGTTAGGGCTAGTGTTAGTGTTAGGCTTAAGCTTAGGGTTAGGGATAGATTTAGATTTAGGGTTACATCTGGGCTTAGGGTTAGGACTGAGGATAGGGCAAGGGTTAGAACTAGGGTTAGATTATGGTATGTAATAGGGTTAGAACTAGGGATAGGGCTAGTGTGAGTTAGAGTTTGTCTTAGGGCTTGGGTTACGGAAATGGATAAATTAGGGCTAGGATTAAAAATATGCTTAGTTTTCAGCTTAAATATAAAGTGGGTTTGAGTTAGAATTAAGTTTCGGGTAAGGGATAATGTTATAGCTAGTTTTAGAGGTAGAGTGATATTTAGAATTAGGGTTAGTGCTTCGGTTATGGTTAGGGTTATGATTCAGGCTAGGTTTAGTGCTAGGATGAGGGCTAGTGTTTGTTTTAGAGTTAGGGCTAAGATTTGGGGTATGGCTAATTTCAGGTCTAGAATTATGTTTAAAGTTAATTTTATGTTTAGGATTATGTCTAAATCAAGTGTAAGGGTTCGCTTTAGGAGTAGGGTCAGGTTTAGAGCTAGGGGTATTATTATGGACAAGGTCTGGGTTAAGGTTTAGGATAGGTTAATGTCTAAAGTTAGGGATTGAATTAGCATTAGGGTTAGGGTTAAAGTAATGATAGGGTTATTATTAGGGTCCAGGTTAGGTTTAGGGTTATGGATAGAAATAGGATTTCAGATAGCATTAGGTTTAGACCTAGGGTTAGCATTAGGGTTAGGGTTATGTTTATGATAATGGATAGGGTTAGCCTAGGATTAGGGCTAGGGTTATGGTTATGATTAGGGCTAGGGTTATGATCAGGGCTTGGGTTAGGTTTAAAGCTCAGGATAGGGCTCAGATTATGGTAGGCTTTGGGTTAAGTTAGTGCTAGTGATAGGGTTATGTTTAATGTAAGTACTAGAGTTACATTTAGGGCAAATTTTAGGGTTAAGTTTAGGGCTAGATTGAGTTTTAAGGTTAGGTTTAAGGTCAGGGTGATGTTTAGAGCTAGGGTTAATGTTAGTGTCAGAGTCAGGGTCAGACTTAGTTTTAGTGTTTGGCTTAAAACTCGAATTAGGTCTAGGATTGGGGTAGGTGTATGGTTAGGGTTTTGTTTAGTTTAAGGATTAGCATTAGAGCTATGGCTCAGTTTTGTTTCAGGCTAGGGCTAGGATTAGGGTTAGTTTTAGGATTAGTGTTAAGCTTAGTGCTAGTGTTTGGGTTAGGCTTAGGCTTCAGTTTAGGTTTAAATTTAGAGGTAGGTGTTGATCTAAGGTTAGTGCTAGGGCTAAGTATAGGGCAAGTGTTAGGACAATGGTTTAAGGTTATGGTAAGGAATAGAGCTAGAACTAGTGATAGGGCTAGTGTGAGAGTTAGAGTTCATCTTATGGCTAGGTTTAGGTTTATGGTTAGGGATAGGGCTAAATTAGAGCTAGGGTTAGTGTTAGGTTTAGGCCTAGGTTTAGGGTTAGAGTTACTTTTAGTTTAAAGGAATGGGTTATCGCAAGATTGAGAGCTTGGCAAGGGTTAGTACTAGGGTTAGGGCCAGGGTTAGGGTTAGGGATATGATTAAAGCTAGGGCTTGGCCTAGGATGAGGACTAGTGTCTGCATTAGGTTTAGGGCTAGTATTAGGTCTAGGACTAATGTCAGGTCTAGGGTCACAATTAGGCATACATTTAGTGTTAGGTTTATGGCTTGGTCCAGTGTAAGGGTTAGGTTTAGAGTAAGGGTCAGTTTTAGAGCTAGGGTTATAATTAGGGTCAGAATCAAGTTTAGGGTTTGAGTTATGTTAGGGTTTAAGTTTAGGGCTCAAATTAGCATTAGATTAAGAGTTAGGGTAATGACAGGTTTAGGTTTAGTGTTTAGTTGTTATTCAGTGTAGTGGATAGGGTTAGGGTTAGGCCTAGTGTTAGCATGAGAGTTAGGGTTATGATTAGGGTAATGGATAGAGTTAGACCTAAGTTTAGGGCTAAGGTTGATGATAGGATTAGGGCTTTTGTTTGGGTTAGTGTTAGGTTTAATTTAAGGGTTAAAGCTAGTATACGGACTCTGATTAAGGCTACGTTTTGGGTTATGTTAGGGCTAGGGTTAAGACTCTGGTTAATGTACAAAGTAAGGTTATGATTAGCACTAGTTATAAAGTTAGGGTTAAGGCTAGGTCTAATGTTAGGGTTAGATTTACGGTTACAATGATTTTAGAGCTAGGTTTAGTGTTAGGATCAGAGTCAGGGTCAGGGTTAGTTTTCAGATTAGGGTTAGACTAGAATTAGGGATAGGGTTAGGGATAGGGTTAGGGCTAGGTATAAGGTTAGGGTTTGGTTTAGGTTAAGGGTTAGGATTAGGGCTATGATTTGGTTTTGTTTTAGGACTAGGGCTAGGGTTAGGGATAAGATTAGGTCAAGGTTTAGGGTGATGGTAATGTAAAAGGTTAGAACTACCCTATAGTTCTAAGGCAAGAGTTATAGTTAATCTTAGGGCTAGGGTTATTTATAGTGTTATGGACAGGGCTAAGTTAGGTCTTGGATTAGGGCAAGTGTTAATGTTAGAGTTAGGCCTAGGTTAGGGCTAAGTTTAGTGTTAGGGTTTGGATTAGGGTTAGGTTTATGGTAAGGGATGAGATTAAACCTAGTTTTAGGGATAGGGTGAGGGTTAGAATTAGGGTTAGGGTTAGGGTTAGGGTTTTGATGAAGGCGAGGATTATGTCTAGCATGTAGTTTAAGGTTTGTGTTGGGTAAGAACTAGGATTAGAGCTAGGGCTAATGTCAGGTATAGGGTTAGAGTTAGGGATAGTTTTAGGGTTATGTTTATATCTAGGTCTGTTGTAAGGGTTAGGTTTATGGTTAGGGTCAGGTTTAGAGCTAGGGGTATATTAGGGTCAAGGTTAGGGTTTAGGTTAGGTTAGGTTATGGTTTATGGTTAGGGCTCAAATTAGCCTTAGTTTTAGTGATAGGTTAACAATAGTTTTAGGTTTAGGGTACAAGTTAAGTGTAGGGTAATGGATAGGGTTAGGGATGGGCATAGAATTAGGGTTTGGCCTAGGGTTAGCATAAGTTTTAGGGTTATCTTAGGGTAGTGGATAGGTTTAGAGCTAGGTTTAGGCCTAGAGTTATGCTTAGGATTGGATCTAAGGTTAGGCTTAGGCTTAGGGTTAGGGCTATGGTTAGCTATATGGTTAGCTTTAAGGTTAAAGATAGGTTAGGGCTTGGATTAGGTCTAGGTTTTACAATAGGTCACGGCTATGGCTAAATTAAGAACTTTTTGTGATTCAGGCTAGTTTTAGGGTTAATGTTAGGGCTAGGTATAGTTTCAGGGTTAGGGTGGTGTTTAGAGCAAGGGTTAGTGTTAGTGTCAGGGTCAGTGTTCACATTAGGATTATGGTTAGTATTAAAGCCAGAATTAGGACTAGGGTTAGGTCTAGGGGAAGAGTTAGTGTTTGCCTTAGGCTAAGGGTTATTATTAGGGGTCGGTCTAGGTTTTTCTTTAGGTCTAGGGCTAGAGTTATGGCTAGATATAGGATTAGGTTTAGGTCTAAGGTTAGTGTTAGAGTTGGGTTTAGGGTTAGGTTCAGGTTTAGACCTACAATTAGTGTTAGGGTCTGAATAAGGGTCACTATTATTTAGGGTTTGGGTTATGGTTAGAGCTGGAATGAGGGCTAGAGTTAGGACTAGTAATAGGATTAGGGTTTGGGTTAGGTTAAGGATTAGGATTAGAATAAGTGTTAGGGTTTGGCTTAGGGTAAGGGATAGAGTTAGAGCTAAGTTTAGGGCTAGGGTTAGGGTTAAGGCTAGGTTGAGAGCTCAGATTAGGGCTACATTTTGTGTTAGGATTAGGGCTAGGTTTAGACTAACAGCTAATGTGAGAACTAGAGTTACAATTAGGGTTAGTTTTAAGGTTAGGGTTAGGGGTTAAACCTCTAGTGTTAGGATGAGGTTTAAGTGTAGGGTGATATTTAGAGCTAGTGTTAGTGTTTGGTTAGTAGTCAGGGTCAGGGTTAGTTTTAAGGTTAGGTTTAGGACTCAAATTATGGCTAGGGTGACTGTAAGTGTTTGGTTTAAGGTTAGGGTGGTGTTTAGAGCTAGGGTGAGTGTTAGGATATGTCAGAATCAAGGTTAGTATTAAGGTTAAGGTTAGAACTCGAATTAGGGCTAGGGTTAGGTCTAGGTGTAGTATTAGGATTTGGTTTATGTTAAGGTTTAGTATTAGGGCTATTTCTTGGTTTTGATTTACTGCTAGGGTCAGGGTTAGGGCTAGTTGTACGAGTATCGTTAGGGTTAGGGCTAGTATTTATGTTAGGCTTAGGCTTAGGGTTAGTGTTAGATTTAGAGTTAGGGAAAGATCTAGGTTTATGGCTAGGAATAAGGACAGGGCAAGATTTATGGCTACTGTTAGAGCTAGGGTTAGGGTTATGGTAAGGGATAGGGTTAGAACTAGGGATAGAGCTAGTGTGAAAGTTACAGTTAGTCTTATGGCTAGGGTTTGGGTTAGGGATAGGGTTAAATTAGGGCTAGAATAAGGGCTAGGGTTATTGTTCAGCTTAGGCCTAGCATTAGGTTTAGGATTAGGGTTATGTTTGGGGTGAGGATTGGCATTATAGCTAGGTTTAGAGGCAACGTGAGGGTTATAATTAGGGTTAGGCCTATGGTTAGGGTTAGAGTTATGATTAAGGCTGGTTTTAGGGCTAGGATGAGAGAAAGGGTTTGTTTTGGGGTAGGGATAGGATTAGGGCTAGGACTAGTCTCAGGTCTAGGGTTATGGTTAAAGATAACTTTAGGGTTAGCTTTATGGATAAAGGTAGTGTAAAGATTATGCTGAGTTTTAGGTCAGGTTTAGAGCTAGGGGTATTATTAGGGTCAGAGCTTTGGTTAGGGTTTGGGATAGGCTATGGTTTAAATTTAGGGCTTGAATTAGCATTAAGGTTAGTGTTAGCATAATGATATGGTGAGGTTTAAGGTTTAGGTTTGGTTTAGGGTAATGGATAGTGTTAGGATTAGGAATAGGGTTAGGTTTAGGCCTAGGGTTAACATTAGTGTTAAAGTTATAGTTATGGCGATAGATAGGGTTAGAGCAAGTGTTAGGGCTAGGGTTAAGGTTAGTGTTTGTGTTAAATCTTGGGTTAGGGCTTGAATTAGGGCTAGGTTTTGTGTTAAGTTAGTGCTGGGGTTAAGTTTATGGCTAATGTAAGTACCAGGGTTACATTTAGGGCTAAATTTAGGTTTATGGTTGGGGCTAGGTCTAGTTTTAGGTTTAGTATTTGGGTTAGGGTGATGATCTTTAGAGGTAGGGTTAATGTTTTGGTTAGATTCAGGGTCAGGGTTAGTTTCTGGTCCAGCTTAAAACTCGAATTATGGCTAAGTTTAGGGTTAGGTTTAGGTTAAGTGTTAGGTTTAGGCTATGCCTGGTTTTTCTTTTAGGGCTAGGGCTAGGATTAGGGCTGGTTTTAGGATTAGCATTAGGGTTAGGGCTAGTGTTAGGTTTAGGTTTAGGCTTAGGGTTAAAGTTAGATTTAGAGTTAGAATTAGATCTAGGTTAGGACTAGGGCTAAGGATAGGGCTAGTGTTAGGGCTAGGATTATTTTTCCAGTAAGGGATAGGGTTAGAACTTGGGATGGGGCAAGAGTGAGAGTTAGAGTTAGTCTTAGGGCTTGGTTAGGGCTAAGGTTAGGGATGAGTGTAAATTAGGGCTAAGATTAGGGCTAGGTTTAGGGCTAAGATTAAAATTTGGGTTATTGTTAGTATTAGGCCTAAGGTTAGGGTTAGGGTTAGGATTAAGGCTAGGTTTAGGTTTAGGATAAGGGCTGGGTTTTGTGTTAGGGTTAGGGCTAGGATTAGGGCCAGTGCTAATGTCAGGTCTAGGGTTAAGGTTGGGGATAGATTTAGAATGTTTTATGGCTAGGTCTAGTGTAAGGGTCATGTTTAGGGTAAGGGTCAGGTTTAGAGCTAGGGGAATTATTAAGGTAAGGTTCAGGGTTAGAGTTTGTTTGAGGTTAGGCTTTAGGGTTAGGGCTCTAATTAGCTTTAGGGTCAGCATTAGGGTAATGATAGGTTTTTATTTAGGGTTCAGTTTAGGTTTAGGGTAATTGATAAGGTTAGGGTTAGCAATAGGGTTAGGGTTAGGTCTAGAGTTAGCATTAGGGTAAGGGTTATGGTTAGAATAATGGATAGGGTTAGAGCTAAGGTTAGGGCTAGCATTACTGTTAGAAATAGGTCTTGAGTTAGGGTTAGGTTTAGGGTTAGATCTAGGATTAGGGTTAGGGTTATGTTTAGTGTAAGGGTTAGGTTTTGAGCTGGGTTTAGGGCTAGGGAAAGGGTTAGTTTTAGGTTTAGGTCTAGGGATAAGATTACAGTATGGTTAGGGTTAGGGTTAGGATTAGGGCTACGGTCATCATTGGGGTAGTGTTTGGGTTATGGTAATGGATACAATTAGATGTAGGTTTAGGTTTATGTTTAAAGTTAGATTGAGATTTAGGCTTAGGGTAAGGTTTATGGTTATGTTTAGGATTATGATAAGGGTTAGTGTTTTAGCTAGGGTTACGTCTATGTTGAGGGTGAGGTTTAGGGTTAGGTCTAGTATTAGTTTTCTGGTTAGGTTTAGGGTTAGGGTTAGGCCTAGGGATATCAATAGAGTTAGGGTTATGTTTAGGGTAATGGGTATATTTAGAGCTAGGTTTAGTGCTAGAGTTACGGTTAGGATTAGGGCTAGGTATATGGTTAGATTTAGGGATAGGTGTAGGTTTATATTTAGGGTAAGGGTTAGGTTTTGAGCCAGGGTTAGGACTAAGACGAGGGTTTGGTATGGTTAGGGCTACAGTTTGTGTTAGGTTTACTCCTAAGGCTAAGTTTAGGCCTAGAATAAGATCTAGGTTTTGTGTTAGGTTTATGGCCTAGGGTTAGGGGTATGGATAATATAAGAGGTAGGGTTATGTTCAGGGGAAGTTTTATGGTTAGAGTTATGGCCAGGTCTACTGTTAGGATTAGATGTTGGTTAGGCTCAGGTTTAGAGATAGGTTTACTGTTAAAGGCAGGGTCAATGTTCAGGTTAGATTTAGAGTTAGGCTGAAAACCAGAATTAGGACAAGGTTAGATTTAGGTATAGGGTTAGTGTTTGTTTTAGGTTAAGGGTTATTGTTAGGGCTAGGACTAAGTATTTGATTAGTTCTAGGAGTAGAGTTATTGATAGATTTAGGATTTGGTTTAGGTTTAGGGGTAGTGATAGGGTTAGGTTTAGGTATAAGGTTACTATAAGGCTTGTTTCAGGGTTCAGTTTAGGGTTAGGTTCATGTTTAGACCTATAATTCGTGTTAGTGTAAGATTAAGCGTGAAGGTTAGAAATAGGTTTTGCGTTAGGGTTAGGTTTAGGACTAGGGTTAAGGTTAGGGTTAGGGTTAAATCTGGTGTTAGGGTTTGGATTAGGGCTATTTATTTTTGTTAGGTTTAAGGCTAGAGTTAGGGCTAAGGCCAATATAAAAACTAGGTTTACGATTTGGGTTAGTTTTAGGGATGGGATTTGGGCTGGTCTAGTGTAAGCATTAGCTTTAGGGTTAGGACGATAATTAGAGGCATGGTTAGTTTTAGGCCTAGGACTTGAATTAGAGCTAGGGTTATGGCTAGTTGTAGGATTAGGGTTTGTTTTAAGTTAAGGTTTAGGTTTAGAGCAATGGCTCAGTTTTGTTTTAGGGCTAGTGCTAGGGATAGGGCTAGTTTTAGGATTAGCAATGGTATTAGGGCTAGTGGTAGGGTGAAATTTAGGCTTATGTTTAGGGTTAGATTTACAGTTATGGTTAGATCTAGGATTCGGGCTATGGTTACAATGAGGACTAAGAATAGGGCTAAGGTAACAGTTAGGGTTAGAAATAGAAATAGGGCTAACGTGAGAGTGAGTTAGTTTTAGGACTAGGTTTCGGGGTAGGGTTAGGGTTAGGGCTAAATTAGGGCTAGGATTAGTGCTAGGGTTACTGTTAGTGTTAGGCCTATGATTTAGGCTAGATTTAAGGTTTGTGTAATTGTTAGGGTTAGGGTTAGTTTTAGGAAATGTGATGGGGTTAAAGTTAGGTTCAGAGCTAGGTAGAGGGTTAAAATTAGTTAAAGAGTCAGGGTAAGGCATTGCATTAGGATTAAAGCTAGGTTTAGGGCTAGGATGAGAGCTAGGTTTTTTGTTAGGGTAAGGGTTAGAATTAGGGCAAGGACTAATGTCAGGTCTAAGGTTATGGTTAGGGTTAGGTGTATGGCTATATCGAATGTAAGGGTTAGGTTTAGGGTAAGGGTCAGGTTTAGAGCTATGTGTATTATTAGGGTCAAAGTCCAGGTTAGGGTTTACATTAGGTTAAGGTTTAGGTTTAGGGATCAAATTAGCATTAGGGTTAGGGTTAGAGTAATGAATAGGATTAGGTTTAGGGTTCAGGTTAGGTATAGAATAATGTGTAGGGTTAGTTTTAGGGATAGTGTTAGGTTTAGGACTAGGGTTAGCATTTGGGTTAGGCTTATGTGTAGGGTAATGGATAGAGTTAGTGCTAGTGGTAGGGATTAGTTAAAGTTAGGAATAGGACTAGGGTTAGGGTTAGGCCTAGGGTTAGTGTTAGGATTAGTATTAGGTTAAGTGATTATGGTTATGGCTAGGGTGAGGTTTAGAGTTAGAGTCAGGGCTATGGTTAGAATTAGGTTCAGAGTTAAGGCTAGAATTAGAATTAGTGTTAGGGTTATATTTAGGGTAATGGATAGAATTTGAGTAGCATTTTTGCTATGGTTGCAGTTAGGATTATGGTAAGTGTTAGTTTGGGGGTTAGGGTTAGGGATATATTTAGGGTAAGAAGTAGAGTTTGAGCTCAGGTTAGGTCTAGGCAAGTGTGAGGGTGAGGGTTGGACTAGGGTTAGTGTTCGCACTAATTTTAGTGCTACATTTAGGGCTAGGTTTTGAAGGGAGGTTTATGGCTAGTGTTAGGACTATGGGTAATATAAGAACTAGGATTATGTTTATGGCTAGTTTTAAGGTCAGGGTTATGGATAGGTCTAATATTAGGGGTATGCTTTTGGTAACCCTAACCCTGGTACTAAAACAAAACCGAGCAGTAGACAAATCCCTAAACCTTATCTTTAAAAAAGCCCTAAATTGCTTCTAGAACTAATCCTAGCCCTAATTCGAGTCCTAACCCTAACCTTAAAACTAACCCTGACCCTGACTTATTCCCTAACACTCTCCCTAGCTCTAAAACACCACTCTAACCTTAAACCGAACCATAACAGTAAACCTAGCCCAATTTTGAGTCCTAATCCTAAAACTAACCCTGTCCCTGACTCCTATCCTAACAATAACCCTAGCTCTAAATTCATCCTAAACATCAACACGAATCTTAAACACTAATCCTAAATCTAACTCTAATTGTAATCCTGATTCTTACATTATTTGTTGCCCTAGCCCTAGCCCTAATGCTAACACCAAATCTAGCCTTAATAAGAGCCCTAAACCTAGCTTTAACACTAACCCTAACCCTAACCCTAACACTAGCTCTAACTCTATTCCTAAACCTAAGCAAAACCCTAACCCTAAAAGTACCCCTAGACCTATTTCTAATCTTTAGGCTAATCAAAACACTAACCCTATTAGTAGTCCTAAGCCTAGCCCTCATTCTAGCTCTAACCTATCCCAAACCCTAACGCTAACCCTGACCCTTATTCTGACCATAACAGTAATCCTAAGTATAAACCTGACTCTAATCCTAGTACCAAACTTTAACACTAGCTCTACCAGTAACCTTATACTAAACCTGACTCTACCACTAGCCCTAGACCTAAATCTAATCCTAAATCTAGCCTTAACTCTATCCCTAGACCTAAACAAAAATCTAGTCCTAGCCCTAACAATAACACTTAACCTAATGAAAAGTCTAACCCTAACCCTAGACATAAACCTAGTTCTAATTTTGGCTTTAACCTTAACCTTAACACTAACCTGAACATGGACCCTGGATTTAACACTAAGCTAACTCTAAACCTGACCCTAACCAAAAACCTAAACCTAACACTAGACCTAGCCATAACCTAAACCTACAAATAGCCCTAATCATAATCCTAGCTCTTACATTACTCATAACCCTAACCCTACACTTTAACCTAACATAAAACCTAGAGCAAACCCTAGGCCTAAACCTAGCCCTAAGCGTAACCCTAACCCTAAGCCTTACCCTAATTTTATCCATAACTCTAGCCTTAGTTCTAAACCTTACTCAATGCCTAACCCTTACCCTAAATATAAACTTAGACTTATCCCTAACTCTAACCCTAACCCTCTCCCTAACCATAAACTTACCCCATCCCTAAACCTAGCTCTGAACATACACATTACCCTAACACTAACCCTAATTGGAAAATTAACCCTAGATCTATCGCTAAACCTAACACTTGCCATAGGCTTAATCCTAGCTCAAACCCTAAAATATACCAGAAACTTAAACAAAACCATGCCTTAACCTTAAATCTAACCCTAAACCTAAACCTTAACTTACATCTAACCATATCCATTACCCTAACCCTTATCCTAACCCTAATAATAAACCTAGACCTAACCCTAACCCAAATCCTAAACTTACCATAATCCTATCCCTAGACCTAATGCTGAACCTAACCTAAACTTAGCCCTAGCCCTAACTCTAGCTCAAATCCTAACCCTTAGACTAAACAAACCCTAGCCGAAACCCTAACCCTAACCCTGGCCCTAAGACAAACTCTAACTCTCACACTAACCCTATTCCTAGTTCTAACCCTATCCCTTACCATAACTCAAAACCTAGCCCTAACACTTGCCCTATTCTTAGTCCTAGCCTAAACCTAGATCTAAGCCTAATTCTAAATATAACCCTAACCATAAGCCTAAGCCTAACACTAACACTAGACCTAACCCTAATACTCATCATAAAACTAGTGCTAACCCTAACCCTTGGACTAAAACAAAACCGAGCAATAGACCAATCTTTAAACTTTAACATAAAAAAAATTAAAAAAACCTAAATTACACCTAGAACTAATCCTAGCCCTAATTTGAGCCCTAACCCTAACCTTAAAACTAACCCTGGCCCTGACTTATACCCTAACACTCTCCCTAGCTCTAAAACACCACTCTAACCTTAAACCAAACCCTAACAATAAACCTAGCCCTATTTTGAATCCTAATCCTAAAACGAACCCTGTCCCTGACTTCTATCCTAACAATAACCCTAAATATAAATTCATCCTAATCTTAAACCTGAACATACACACTAATCTTAAACACTAACACTAAATCTAACTCTAATTGTATTCCTGATTCTTACATTATTTGTTGCCCTAACACTAGCCCTAATGCTAACACAAAATCTAGCCTTAATTGGAGCCCTAAACCTAGCTTTAACACTAACCCTAACCCTAACACTAGCTCTAACTCTATTCCTAAACCTAAGCAAAACCCTAAACCTAAAGTTAAGCCTAGACCTATCCCTAATCCTTAGGGTAATCAAAACCCTAACCTTTTAATAGTCATAAACATAGCCCTCAATCTAGCTCTAACCTATCAGAAACTGTAACCCTAACCCTGTCATTATTTTGACCATAACACTAACCCTATTTCTAAACCTGACCCGAACCCTAGACCAAAACCTAACTTAGCCCTACCAGTAACCTTATACTAAACCTGACTCTACCACTAGCCCTATACCTAAATCTAATCCTAAATCTAGACTTAACTCTAGCCCTAGACCTAAGCAAAAACCTAGCCCTAACCCTAACAATAACCCTTAATCTAATGCAAAGTCTAACCCTACCCCTAGATATAAACCTAGTCCTAATTCTGGCTTTAACTTTAACCCTAACACTAACCTGAACACAGACCCTGCATTTAACACTAAGCAATCTCTAAACCTGACCATAACCGAAAATCTAAACCTAACACTAGACCTCGCCATAACCCTAACCCTAGAACTAGCCCTAATTATAATCCTAGCTCTCACATTACCCATAGTCCTAACCCTACACCTTAACCTAACACAAAACCTAGAGTGAATCCTAGGCCTAAACCTAGCCCTAGGTGTAACCCTAAACCTAACCCTTGCCCTAATCCTAACCCTAACTTTATCCTTAGTCCTAAATTTACTCAATGCCTAACTCATGCCCTAAATATAAACTTAGACTTATCCCTAAGTCTAACCCTAACCCTATCCCTATCCCTAAAAATAACCCTATCCCTAAACCTAGCTCTGAACATACACATTACCCTAACACTAACCCTATTGATAACACTAGCCATAACTCTAACCCTAAACCTAACCCTAACCGGAAAACTAAACCTAGACCTAACACTAAACCTAACACTTGCCATAGTGCTAACTCTAGCTCAAACCCTAACCTGGACCAGAAACCTAAACCGATTCATGCCTTAAACTTAACCCTAAAACTAAATCTAACCCTAAACCTAAACCTAAACTTACATCTAACCATATCCATTACCCTAACTCTTATCCTAAACCTAATAATAAACATAGCCTTAACCCTAACCCTAACCCTAAACCTACAGTAAGCCTATTCCTAGACCTAACGCTGAACCTAACCCAAAACTTAGCCCTTGCCCTAACTCTAGCTCAAACCCTAATCCTTACTGTAAACAAACCCTAGCCCAAACCCTCACCCTAATCCTAGCCCTCATCCACCCGTAACCATAACCCAAAACCTAGCTCTAATTTTATCCAATACCCTTATCATAACACTAAACCTAATGCTAACCCTAGCTCTAATAACCCTAAATTTACCTTTGTCTTTAGCTCTGATTCTAACCTGAACCCTCAACCTAGACCTAACACTTACAAATCCATGAGCCTTACACTTAACATAATGGTAAGAAAACCCTAAGCCTAACACTAACCCTAACCCTAGCCCTAACCCTAATACTAAATCTAACCCTTGACCTAGCCCTAAGCCTAACCCTAGCCTTAGCACTAACCCTAGCTTAAACCCTAACCCTTATCCTAATCTTAACCGTAACCCTAAACCTAGCCTTAACCATAAACCTAACCCTAACTCTAGCCCTAATCCTAAACATAATCCTAGCCCTAACCATAGCTCTAAACTGATCCATTACCCTAACAATGACCATAAACCTAATGCTAACCCTAGGCCTGACCCCAACCCTATCCATTAACCTAAACCTAACATGAACCCTAAACCTAACCTGAAGCCTAAACCTATCCATATCCCTTACACTAACCCTAACTCTAACCCTAATGCTAATTTGAGTGCTAACCCTAAACCTCAACCTAATCCAAACCCAAAACCTGAACTGACCATTATAATACCCCTAGGTCTAAACCTGAACCTTACCCTAAACCTAACTCTGAACATAGTCCTAGCCATAAACCTTACCCTAAAACTATCCCTATCCATAACCCTAGACCTGATATTAGCCCTAGCCCTAATTCTTGTCATAACCCTAACACAAATGCTAGCCCTCATTGTAGCCCTAAACCTAGTCTTGATCCTAACCCGAACCCTAAATCCAGCCCTATCCCTGATTTTAGCCTTCACCATATATCTGAACCTAGATATAACCCCAACCCTTCCCCTAACTCTAACCCTAACTCTAACCCTAGATTTAACCCTTACATTAATCCTAGACCTGAACCTAGCCCTAATTTACCCCTAACCCTAACCCTAAAAGTAGCCCTAATCATAACTCTAGTTCTTACATTAGTTGTAGCCCTAATCCCAGCCCTAACTTAACCCAAAACCTAGTACTAATCTGAGCTTTACACCTGTTTTAACCCTAACCCTAACCAGAGCCTTAACCATTACTCTTAACCTAAATCTAACACTAAAACTTACCCTAACCCTAAACCTAACCATAGCCTTAATCCTAACCATAATCCTAGCCCTAAATCTAGATCTAACCTTATCTATTACCCTAACCATAACCCTAAGCCTAATGCTAATTTTAGGGTAACCCTAACCCTATCTCTAAACCTAACTTTATCCATTACCCTAAATCTAACCTGAAACCTAAATCTAACCATAAACATTACCCTAACCTTAACACCAACCCTAATGCTAATGATAGCCCTGATCCTAAATCTTAACCTAACTCAAACCTTAATCATGACAGTGACCCTATTAATAACCCTATCTCTAAACCTGACCCTAACTCTCAACCTAAACCTTAAACTAGAACTAGCCATAAACCTAACAATAAAACTAACATTAACCATAAACCTAGACCTGACATTAGCCCTAGCACTAATTCTAACCCTAACCCTAACACAAAACCTAACCATAAACCTAGCCCTAATCCTAGCCCTAAACCTAGCCTTCATCCTACACTTAACCATAACGCTAGCCCTAAACTTATTTTGTACCTCACCCTAAATCTACTATAATATCATAACCTTACATTATAACATCATACCTTACACTAATCCTAAACCTAACCCTAGCCCTTAATGTACGCCTATACCTAATACTAACCCTACCACTAATCCTAGCACAAATTTAGTCCTAAATCTAACCCTAAGTGTAACCCTAACTATAACTCTCACTCTAGCACTAACCCTAGTTCTAAATCTATCTCTTACCATAACAGAAACCATAGACCTAAACCTAGCCCCAACCCCATTCCTACTTTTGCACTAGCCCTAAACGTAAACCTAAACTGAACCCTAAATCAAACCCTAATCCTAAGCATAAACCTCACCCTAACACTAGAACTAACCCTAATGCTAATTGGAAAACTAGCCCTAACCCTAGCCCTAGCACTCAAACAACACCGAGTTGTAGGCTTAACACTAATCCTTAACCTAAACTAAAACCTAAGCTTATAACTAGCCCTAATGCTAGCCCTAATTTGAGTCATAATCCTAACTCTAGAACTTACCCTGACCCTGACTCAGACCCTAAAAATAACCCTAGCTCTAAACATTACACTAACACTAAACTTAACCCGAACACTAGACCTAGCCCTAACACTAACCCTAACCCTAAAACTAGCCCTAATCATAACACCAGTACTTACATTAGTCATAGCCCTATGTTAACAGAAAAGCTAGATCTAATCTGAGACCTAAAACTAGCTTTAAACCTAACTCTAAGCTAAACCTAGAACTATAGCTAATCCTAACACTAGCCACTACCCTATCTCTAACCCTATCCCTTACCTTAAGCCAAACCCTCACCCTAATGCTACCCTAGTCCTATCCCAAATCCTTAGCCTACCCAAAAACATAACATTATTACTATCCTAACCCTAGCCCTCATTCTAGCTCTAACCCTAACCCATATCCTAACCCTAACCCTGACCCTTATTCTTACCCTAACTCTAACCCTAGGATTAAACCTGACCCTAACCCTAAACTCATCCCTAACACTACCCTATGTGTAACCCTATACCTAAACCTAACCCTAGCACTCGACCTAGACAAAAATCTAATCTTAAATCTAGCCATAACTCTAGCATTAGCCCTAAACAAAAACCTACTCTTATCCCTCACAATAACTCTTAACCTAACCCAAAAACTACCTCTACCTCTAGACCTTAACCTAGTCCTAATTCTGGCCATAACCCTAACCCAAACATTGTCCCTTCCTGTAACACAAATCATAGCTCTAAACTTTATTCTAACCCAAAATCTAGCCATAACCCTAACACTAGACCTAGCCATAACCCTAACTCTAGGTCTTACATTACATATAGCCCTAATGTTAGACCTAAACCTCACACAAAACCTAGCTCTAAGCGTAACCCTAACCCTAACCCTATACCTAACCCTAACCATTGCCTTAACCCTAACCCTAGCTCAAACACTAACCCTTAACCAAATGTAACTCTAAACCTAACCCTAAACCTAGTCCTAATCCTAACCATAACCAAGGCCAAACCCTAGTTCTAACTCTATCCATTACCCTAAACATAACCCTAACCCTAATGCTAAACCCAGCTCTTAACATAACCCTAACACTAAACCTAGATGTCACACTAACCCTAACCATCACCCTAGCCCTAATTATAGCTCTAACACTAACACTTACCCTAATCCTAACCATAACACTAACCCTATCATTAACCCTAACCTTAACCCTAACCCTAGCCCTAAACCTATCCATTGCCCTAAACATGAGACTAATCCAAATGCTAACACTAGGCCTAACTCTAAACCTATCTTTAACACTAACCCTATCCATTTCCTAAAACTATCCTGAACACTAAACCTAACCTTATTAATTACTCTAACCCAATCCCTAACCCTAATGCTAAATCAAACACTAAACCTAAAACATAACCTAAAACAAACACTAAACAAGACACTTACACTAACAATACACCTAGCTTTAATCCGGACCCTTTCCTGAAACCTAACCCTTACAATAGACATAGCCATAAACCTAACCTTAACACTAAACCTAAGCGTAACCCTAACTGACATTAACCATAGACCTAATTCTCGCCCTAAACCTAACACAAACCGAAGCCCTCATCCTAGCCCTAAACCTAGCCTTAATCCTAACCTGAACCCTAACCCTAGCCCAATCCCTAATTTCAACCCTCGCCCTAGTTCTGAACCTAGGTATAACCACATCCCTTCCCCTAACCCTAACCCTAACCCTATTCCTAACACTAATGCTAACACTAATCCTAATCCTAACACTAACACTAACCCTAGCTCTAATCCTAGCCCTAATTTAGTGCTAGTCATACCCTAACTCTAATCTTACCCCTAAGACTAATTCTAACTCTTGCCTTAGACCTATTTCTAGTACTAACTCTATCTGTTATCATAACCCTAACACTAGCCCTAACCTAACCTAACTAGTACTTAACTTAGCTGCAGCTCTAAAACAAAACTGAGCCCTCGACCTAACCCTAACACTAACCTAACTGTAACGTCAGACCTGACATTAGACCTAGCCCTAATTCTTGCCCTAACCCGAACACAAAACCAAACCCTACACCTACCCATAACTCTAGCCTTATTTCGAGTGTTATCCCTAACCCTAAAACTAACACTGATCTTAACTCTGACCCTAACACTAACCCTATTTCAAATCATCACTATAATCATAACTTAACACTAACACTAGACCTAGCACTAACCCTAATCCTAAAACTAGCCCTAATTGTAACCCTAGTTCTTATATTAGCCATACCCCTCGCCTAGCCCTAACCTAATCTAAAACCTAGCCCTAACCCTAACCCTAACACTAGCTTTAACCCTAACTCTAACTCAAAATCTAATCCTAACCCTAGCCTTAATCCTAACCATAACCCTAGCCCTAACTCTAGTTCTAATCCTATTTATTGCCTTAACCCTAACCCTAACCCTAATTTTAATCCTAGAGTAACCCTAACTCTATCCATAACTCTAAACCTATTTGTTACCCTAAACCTAACCTGAACTCTAAACCTAAGCATATTCATTATCCTAACCCTAAACATAATCCTAACCTAATTTGAGCCCTAACTCTAAACCTTAACCTAAACAAACCATAACCGTGACCCTGACCCTAATTATACCCCTGTCTCTAAAAGTGACCCTTTCCCTCAACCTAACCCTTACACTATACATAGCCATAAACCTAACCCTGAAACTATCCCTAACCATAACCCTAGACCTGATATTAGCCCTAGCTCTAATGTTAGCACTTATGTTAAAAAAAAAAAAAAAAACATAGCTCTAATCCTGGCCCTAAGCCTAGCCTTAATCTGAACCCTAACCCTAACTCTAGGCCTAACCTTAAAGTGAACCCTCACCCTAGCCCTCAACCTTTGATTAATATACCGTACCCTAACCCTAATTCTAACCCTAGCCCTAAACCAAGGTCTAGCACTAATACTAAGCCTAGCTCTAATCCTAGACCTAATTTAGCCCAAACCCTAAACCTAATCATATCCCTAGACCTAAGACTAACTCTAACTCTTGCCCTAGCCTTATCCCTACTTCTAATGTTATCCCTTACCATGACCCAAAGCCTAGCCCTAACTCTAGCCCCAAACTTAGCCCTAGCTTTAAACCTAGATCTAACCCTAACTATAATTCTAACCCTAAACTTAAACCTAAACCTCACCCAAACACTAGCCCTAATCCTAATGCTAATTTGAAAACTATCCCTAACAATAGCCATAGTATTCAAGCAAACCTGAGCTACAGCTCTAATCCTAAACCTTAACCTAAACCAAACCCTAAATCTACACCTAGCCCTAACCCTAGCCCTAATTCTAGTCCTAAAGCTAACCATACAACTAATAATGACACTGACTCTGATCCTAAAATGAACCCTAGCTCTAAACATCACCCTAACTCTAAACGTAACCCGAACACTAAACCTAGCCCTAACCCTAATCCTAAAACTAGCCCTAAATGTAATGCCAGGTCTTACATTAGCAATAGACCCAACCCTAACACAAAACCTAGGCTTAATCTGAACCCTAATTCTAGCTTTAACCCTAATGCTAACCCTAACCCTAACCCTAACCATAGCTCTAACCCTATCCCTTACTTTATGCCAACCATCACCCTAATGCTACCCTAATCCTAACCCTAATCCTTAGCCTACCCCAAACCCAAATTCTATTACTAGTCCTAACCCTAGGCCTCATTCTATCTTTAACCCTAACCCAAATCCTAAGCTTATCCCTGACCCTTATTCTGACCCTAACACTAACCCTAGGTCTAAGAATGACCCTAACCCTAAACCAAACACTAACACAAGCCCTATTGGTAAACCTATACCTAAATCTAACTGTAACATTAACACTAGACCTAAACTTAATCCTAAATGTAGCCATACTCCAGCCCTAGCACTAAAATAACCTAGCTCTAGCACTAACAATAACCATTAGTCTAACACAATGTTTAACAATACCCCTAGAACTAACCCTAGTAAAATTGTGCTCCTAACCATAAATCTAACGCAAAGCTGAAACCTGACACTTACCCTAACACAAACCCTAGCTCTAAATCTTATCCTAACCCAAAACATACCCCTAACACTAGACCTATCCATGACCCTAACCTTAAAACTAGCCATAAATATAATCCTAGTTCTTACATTACCCATAGTCCTAACACTAGCCATAAACTTCCCCCCAAACCTAGCCCTAAATGTAGCACTAAAACTAGCTGTAAGCCTAACACTAACCCTAGTCCTAGCCCTAACCCTCACACTTGCCTAGCCCTAACCTGAGCTCAAACTCTACTTATTACCCTAAATGTAACCCTAAAACTAACCCTAACACTTGCCCTAATCCTAACTGCAACCATAACACAAATCCTACATCAAATTCTATTCATTACCTTAAATATAACCCTAACACTAACAATAACCCTATCCCTAACTCTAAACCTAATTCTAACCATAGCCCTGGCTCTAACCCTAAACCTCACCCTAGCCCTAACCATAAACACTTAACATAAAATTAACCCTAACAGTAATCCTAGGCCTAAACCTAACCCTAGTCCTAATCCTAACTTTAACTAATCCCTACCACTAGCACTAACTCTATCCATTACCCTACACATAAGCCTAACCCAAATGCTAACCCTTGGCCTAAACCTAACACTATCCCTACAACTAACCCTACACATTACTCTATACCTAATCTGAACCCTAAACCTAATCCTATTCATTACTCTAACCCTAACCCTAATGCTAATTTCATCCCTAAACCTAAACCTTAACAAAAAGTAAACCCTAACCTGGACTTTGACTCTAATAATACACCCAGCTCTAAACCTGACCCTTACCCTAAAACTAAACCTTACACTAGACCTAGCCATACACCTAACCCTAACCATAACCTTAGACTTGACATTAGTCCTAGTCCTAATTCTAGCCCTTACCCTAACAAAAAACCTAGCTCTCATCCTAGCCCTAAACCTAGCTTTAATCCTAATGCAATGCCTCACCCTGACTCTATAACTAATTTTAACCCTCGACCTAGCCCTGAACCTAAATATAACCCCATCACATCCTCTACAACTAACCCTAACCCTAACAATTACTCAAACAGTAAACCTAGTCTAAACCATAGGCCTAACACTAACAGTAACCCTAGCGCTAATCCTAGCCATAACTTAACAAAACCTAACCCTACCCCTAACCCTAGTCCTAAGACTAACTCACTCTCACCCTATCCCTATTTATATTTCTAACCCTAACCATTACCTTAGCCCTAATATTAGCCCTCATTTTAACCATACCCTAACCTTAGATCTAACCATAACTCTAAATCTAACCCTAAACTTAAGCCTAAACCTCATCCTACCACTAGCCCTAATACCATTGCTAATCCTAAAACTAGCCCTAACCCTAGCCCTAGCCCTAAAACAAAACTGAGCCATTGCTCTAACCCTAAACCTTAACCTAAACCAAACCCTAATCCTACAACTAGCCATAACCCTAGCTCTACTTCAAGTCCAAGGCCTAAATCTAACCATAGCTCTAAATATCACCCTAACCCTAAAGCTAATGATAACACTAGACTAACACAAATCCCATCCCTAAAACTAACCCAAATCGTAAACATACTTCTTACATTTGCCTTAGCCCTAACTCTAGCTTTAACCCTAACACAAAAATAGTCCTAATCTGTGCCCTAACATCAGATTTAACCCTAACCCTAACCTTAACACTAGTCCTAAACCTAACCCTAACTCTAGCCCTAATTGTATCCCTTACCCTAAGCCAAACACTATCCATAATGTAACCCTAGTCCTAATGCTAAACCTTAGCCTAAAACTATTACTAGTCCGAAACCTAGCACTCAATCTAGCTCTAATTCTAACACAAAACCTAAAGCTAAACTTCACCCTTAATCTGACACTAACACTAATTAAAGGTCTGAACATGAACCTAACCCTAAACCAAACCCTGAAACAAGCCTTATATTCATCTTATACCTAAACCTAACCCTAACACTAGCCCTAAACCTAAACCAAATCCTAAATCTAGCAATAACTCTAGCCCTAGACCTAAACAAAACCTTAGACCTAGCCCTAACAATAACCCTTAACCTAAAATAAACAATAACCCTAACCCTAAATCTAACCTTTTCCTAATTCAGGTTTCCACCTTAACCCTAACACTAACCTGAACATTGACCCTGCCTTTAACAGTAAACCTATCTCTAAACCTGAGCCTAATCAACATCTAAACCTAACACTAGACCTAGCCAAAACTCTAACCCTAAAACTAGCCCTAATCATAACCCTAGCTCTTATATTATCCATTGCCCTAACCCTAGACCATAAACCTAACAAAAAACCTAGATCTTATCCTAGGCCTAAACTTAGACTTAGGCGTAACCCTAACACAAACCGTATCCCTAACCATACTCTAACCCTCGCCTTAGTCCTAACCCTGGCTCAAAACCTAACCCTTAACCTAAATATAAACCTACACCTATCCCTAAATCTAACCCTAAACCTAGCCCTAATCCTAACCTTAACTCTAGCACTCAACCTAGCTCTAAAGATACCCATTACCCTAAACATAACCCTAACTCTATTGATAATACTAGGCCTAAATCTAAACCTAAACCTAACCAGAAAATTAATCCTGGACCTAATCCTAAACCTCAACCGCAACATAGATGTAACCATAGATGAAACACTAATCCTTATCATAAACCTAACCATAACCATAACCCTAACCCTAAGTCTAAATCTTAATCTAACTCTAACCATAAACCTAAACCTACATCTAATTGTATCCATTAACCTAACAATAACACTACCTCTAATGATGACCATAGCCCTAATTCTAACCCTAACCCTAACCGTACTGTAATCTTATCCCTAAACCTAACCCTAAACCTAACCATTTCCCTAGCCCTAAACCTAGCTCAAAACCTAACCCTTGCACTAAACATAACACTAACCCTAACCCTAGATCTAACCCTAACCATAACCCTAACTCAAGACCTATTTCTAACAATAAGCCTAGTCCTAACCTTAGCTCTAACCTTATCCATTATCCTAACCATAACCCTTACTCTAATACTAACTCTAGACCTAACCCAAACCCTATCACTAACGCTAACCTTATCAATTACACTAAACCTAAACTAAATCCTAAATAAAAACCTATCATTACCCTAAACCTGAACCTAAAGCTAATTAGAGCCCTAACTCTAAACCCTAACCTCAAACATACTCTAACCCTGAACCTTACCTTAATAATTCCCTATCTCTAAACCTGAACCTTACCCTAAATCTAACACTTACACTAGACCTAGCCATAAAACTTTCTAAATCTATCCCCAACCTTAACCCTAGACCTGACATTAGCACTAGCCCTAATCGTTGCCCTAACCCTAACACAAAACCCAGCCCTTATCCTAACCCTAAACCTAGACTTAATCCTAACACTAACACTGACCTTAGGCCTAAAACTAACAATAACTCTAGTTTTAAACTTAGCCCTAAACCTAGCCTTAATCTTAGCCCTAATTTACGTCTATCCCTAACCTTAGCCCTAACCCAGCCCTAAGACTAACTCTAACTCTCACCCTTGCCCCTTCCCTAGTTCTAACCCTGTCCCTTACTGAAAAAATAATCCTAGCCCCAACCCTAGCCCTACCCTTAGCCCTAGCCCCAACCTAGATCTAACTCTAACTCTAAATCTAACTTTAACCCTAAGCCTAAACCTAAACTTAACACTAGCCCTAACCCTAATGCTAATCCTAAAACCAGCCCTAATCCTATCCCTGCCCTAAAAAAAACAGACATAGCTAAACCAAACACTAAGCCTAACCCTAAATGTAGCCATATTTTGAGTTTTAAGATGAACCAAAAACTAACCTTGACCCTAAATCTGAGCATAACACTAACCCTAACTCTAAAAATCACCCTAACCCTAAACCTAAACCTAACACTAGACCTAGCCCCACTCTAAACGTAAATTTAGCCCTAAATGTAACCCTGGTACTTACATTAGCCATAAACCTAACCCTAGCACTAACTTAACACAAAACTTAGCCTTAATTAAAGCCCTAACCCAATATTTAACCATAACACTAACCCTAACCCTAGCCCTAACCCTAGCCCTAACCCTAGCCCTAACCCTATGTATCACCATAACTATAACCCTAACACTAATGCTAATCCTAGGCCTAAACCTAACGTATCCCTAATCCTAACCTTATCCATTACCCTAAACCAAACCTAAACCATAAACCTCACCCTAATATTACCCTAACACTAACCTTAATTCTAATTCAAGCCATAAATTTAAACCATAGCCTATCCCAAACCCTAACCAAGGCTCTGAACCTAATAATACCCTCTAGCTCAAAACCTGACCTAAAAGTAACATAACCCTTACACTACCGGTATCCATAAACCTAACCCTAAAACTATCTTTAACCATAACCCTAGACCTGATATTAGTCCTAGCCCTAATCCTAGCCCTACCCTAAAACAAAACCTAGCCCTCATCCTAGCCCTAAAACCAGCCTCAATCTTAAGCCTAATCCTAACCATAGGCCTAACCCTAATTATAACACTCACCCTACATCTAAACCTAGCTATAATGCCAATCCTTACCCTAAATTTAACCCTAACCCTAAACCTAATGCTAGGCCTAAGCTGAACAATAGCCCTAATCCTGATTCTAGCCCTAATTTAACCCTATCCCTATCCCTAACCCTAGCCTTAAGAGTAACTCTAACTTTCACACTAGCCCTATCCCTACTTCTAACCCTATCCATTACCATAACCCTAACCCTAGCTCTAATCCTAGCAATAAACCTTGCCCTGTCCTTATTCCTAGCCATACCCCTAGATCTATTCTTAATTCTAAATGTAACACTAAACCTAAGCCTAAGCCTAACATAAACACTAGCCCTAAACCTAATGCTACTCGTAAAACTAGCCCTCACCCTGACCCTAGCAGTAAATCAAAACCAAGCAATAGCCCTAATACTAAACCTTAACTTAAGCCAAATCCTAATACTACACCTAGATCTAACCCTAGCCATAATTTGAGTCCTAACCTTAACCTTAATACTAGCCCTGACTCTGACTCATATCCTAACACTCACCCTAGCTCTAAACACCATCCTAACCTTAAACGAAACACTTACAGTCACCCTAGCCATAATTTGAGTCCTAACCATAACCTTAAAACTAACCCTGACCTGACTACTAACCAAACATAAATACTCGCTCTAAATATTTTCCTAACCTTAAACCTAATCCTAACACTGGATGTCTAACCCCTAACCATAACCCTAAAACTAACACTAATTCTAACACTAGATCTTACATTAGCTGTTACTCTAACCCTAGCCCTAATCCTAACACAAAATCTAGCCCTAATCTGAGCTCTAAAGCTAGCTTTAACCCTATCCCTAGCAATAACCCTAGCTCTAACTCTATCCCTTATACTAAGCCAAACCCTAACACTATTTCTAATCCTAATTCTAACCCTAATCTTTCAGCTAACCCAAACCCTAATCCTATTTCTAGTCCTAACTCTAGGCCTCACTAGAGCTATAACCATAACCCAAACCCTAAACCTAATCATGACCATTATTCTGACCCTAACACTAATCTTATGTCTAAACCTGAACCTAATACTAAACCAAACTCTAACACTAGCCTTAGACCTAAACCTAATTCTAAATCTAGCCATAACTTTAACCCTAGACCTAAAGAAAAACCTAGACCTACCCCTAATAATAACCCTTAGCCAAAGCGAAACACTAACTCTTCCCCTAGGCCTAACCCTAGTCCTAATCTTGGCTTTAATTCTGACCATAATCCTAATCTGAACACTGACCCTGACACTAACACTAACCCTAGCTCTAAACACCACCCTAACCCTGAAACTATACCTAGTCCTAACATTAACCCTAAAACTAGCCTGAATCATAAAAAGTTCTTAATTTAGCCACAGCCCTAACCTATTGCAAAACCTAGCCCTAATCCAAGCCCTACCCTATCTTTAACCATAAAGCTAACCCTAACGCTAAACATAGCCTAACCCTAAGTCTAAACCTAACCTTAGATCCAATCCTAAGCATAACCCTAGCCCTAACCCTAGCTTTAACCCTATCCATTACCCTAAGGATAACCCTAAACCCTTATTCTAAGCTGGCCAAACCCTAATCCTATGCCCATCCCTAACCCTATCCATTACCCTACAACTAACTTGTACCCTAAACCTAAAACTATTGTTAACCTATCACTAAACCTAATGCTAATTTGAGCCCTAAACATAAACCATAACCTAACCTAACCTAAACCCTAACCCTGATTCTAATAATAGCCCTAGCTCTAAACCTGACCCTAACCATTAACCTAAATCTTACAATAGACTTAGATATTAACCTAACCCTAAAACTATTCCTAACTCAAACCTTAGACCTGACATTAGCCCTAGCTCTAATCCTAGTCCAATCCTAACACAAACCTTAAACTATATCCTGGACATATTCCTCGCCTTCATCAAAACCATAACCATAAATCTAACCCTAATTCTAACCCTCACCCTATCCCTAAAACTAGGTATAATCACATCCCTTACCATAAACCTAACCCTAATCCAATCCTTAACACTAAACTTAGCCCTAAACCTAGGCGTAACTCTAACATTAACACTTACCCTAATCCCAGACCTAACTTAGCCCTATCCCTAACACTAAACATAACCCAAGCCCTAAGACTAACTATAACTTTTGCCTTATACCTATTGGGTAGTTCTTAACTTTTCCCTCACCATCACCCTAAACCTAGACCTAATCTTTGCCCTAACCCCAGCCCTAGCCCTAAAACAAACCTGAGTCATAGCCCTAATCCTAAACCTTAACCTAAACCAAACCCTAACCTTACACCTAGCCCTAACCCTATCCCTAACCCTATCCCTAATTCTAGTCTGACCCTAACCTGAAAAATAACCCTGACCCTGACTCTGATCCTAACACAAAACCTAGCTCTAAAATCATTGTAACCGTAAATCTAACCCTAACATTTGACCTGGCCTTAACCCTAACCCTATAACTAGTGCTAATCATAACCTTACTTTGTACATTAGCCATAGTCTTAACCCTAGACCTAACCTAACCAAAAACCTAGCTTTAATCAGAGTCTTTATACTAGCTTTAACCCTTAAATTAAACCTAACACTAACCCAAACAAAAGCCCTAATCCTATAATCAACCTTAGGCCTAAACTTAGGTGTAGCTCTCTCCATTAACCTAATGAAAACCCTAAACCTTATGCTAAACCTAGGCCTATCCCTGACCCTATCCATTACACTAAACCACAACTAAACCCTAAACCTTACCCTTTCATTACCCTAACCCTAAATCTAATGCTAATTTGAGCCCTAAACTTAAACTTAAACCCTAATCTAACCCAAACACTAATCTTAATTCTGACTCTAAAAATAACCTTAGCTCAAAAACTGACCCTTACTCTAAACCTAACCCTTACACTGGACCAAGCCATAAACCTAACACTAAATGTATCCCTAATTGTAACCCTAGACCTGACATTAGCCCTAGACCTAAACTAGCCCTAAACCTAATACAAACACTAGCCCTCATCTTAGGCCTAAACCCTAGCCTTAATCATAACTCTAACCCTAATCCTGCCCTAACCCTAATACTAACCCTCACCAAGCCCTCAACCTTGCTATAAACCATTCATTTAAAATAAACCTAAACTTAACTCTAACCCTAAACCTAGGCCTAAAACTAACACTATCCCTAGCCCTAATTTAGCCCTATCACTAACCATAACCCTAAACCTAGCAATAAAACGAACTCCAACTCTCAAACTAGCCCTATCCCTAGTTCTAACCCTATTACATACCATAATTTTACCCTAAACCTAACCCTTACCCTATCCTCAGTCCTAACCCTAAACCTAGATGTAAACCTAAATATAAATCTAACGCTAACCCTAAGCTTAAGCCTAACACTAACACTAGCCATAAACCTAATGTTAATCATAAAATTAGCACTAACCCTAACCCTAGCAGTAAAACAAAACCAAGCAGTAGCCCTAACCCTAAACCTTAACTTAAACCACCATAACACTACATCTAGATCTAACTCTAGCCCTAAATTCGACTCCTAACCTTAATCTTAAAGGTAGCCCTGACACAGACTCATATCCTAATGCTCACCCTAGCTCTAGACCCCATCCTAACTTTAAACTGAAACCTACCAGTAACCCTATCCCTATACCTTAACTCTGACCCTAATTCACATCCTAACACTAACCCTAGCTCTAAATGTCACTCTAACCTAAAACCTAACCCTAACACTAGACTTACCCTTAACCCTAACCCTAAAACTAACCCTAAAGGTAACCCTAGTTCTAACATTAGCCACTGCCCTAACCCTAAAACAAAACAAAACAAAACAAAACAAAACAAAACAAACAAACAAAAAAAAAAACTAATCCAAGCTCTAACTCTAGCTTTAACCCTAACCCTAACTCTAACCCTAACCCTATTGTTAGGGTTAGAGTTAGCTCTTACCTTATCCCCTACCCTAAGAAAAACCCCAAACCTAATGGTAACCCTACTCATATCCCTAATTTTTAGGCTAACCAAAATCTATCCCCATTAATAGTTCTGACCCTAGCCCTCATTTTAGCTCTAATCCTATCCCAAACTCTAATGCTAACCCTGACCCTTATTCTCACCGTAACACTAAACTTATGTCTAAACCTGACCCTAACCCTAGACTAAACTGGCACTACTGATAAACTTATTACTAAACCTAGCTCTAGCACTAGCCTTAGACCTAAATCTAATCCTAAAACTAGCCTTAATTCTAGCCTTAGACCTAAACAAAATCCTAGTCCTAGCCCTAAAAATAACCCTTAAACTAACCCAAACACTACCTCTACCGCTACACCAAAACCTAGTCCTAATTCTGGCTATAACCCTAACTCTAACTCAAACCGAAACACTGACCAGCATTTAAGAGAAAACCTACCTCTAAACCTGACCCTAACCGAAAATATAAACCTAACACTAGACCTAGCCATAACCCTAACCCTTAAACTAGCCCTGCTCATAACCCTAGTCCTTACATTACTCACAGCCCTAACTCTAGCCCTAAACCTAACACAAAACCTAGAGCTAACCCTTGGCCTTAACTTAGCCCTAAGCATAACCCTTACCCAAACCCTAGCCATAATCCTAACTTAACCCTAGACTTAATCCAAACACTAGCTCAAAGCCTAACACTTACCATAAACATAAACCTAGAACAATCCGTATATCTAATCCTAACCCTATCTCTAATCCTAAATTTAACCCTACTCCTAACCCTAGCTCTAAACTTAAAATATACACTAAACCTAACCCTAAACCTATTGGTAACCCTAAACCTAACCCTAACCATAACCCTAAACCTAACCAGAAAACTAAACCTAGACCTAACCCTAAACCTAACACTCGCTATAACCCTAATGCTAGCTCAAAACCTAAACCTTACCATAAACCTAAACATAACCATAGCCCTAATCTTAACCCTATATTTAAATCTAAGCCGAATCCTAAACCTAAACCTAAATCTAACTGTATTCATTACAATAAACCTAACACTAACTCTAATGATAGAGTTATGTTTATAACTTAAGTTATGATAATCCTAGCCCTAACCCTAACTCTTACCCTAAAACTACCGTAATTCTATCCCTTGACCTAAACTTTGATCTAACCCTTGCTCTAGCCCTACCCATAGCTCATAACATAACCCTTATGCTAAACATAACCCTAAACATAACCCTAGTTCTAACCCTCACCCTAACCCAAACTCAAGACCTAATCCTAACCATAATCCTAGCCCTAAACTAAACTCTAACTGTATCCATTACTCTAAATGCTAACCCTAGGCCTAACACTAAAACTATCACTAATGCTGACCCTAGGCCTAACACTATCACTAACTCCAAACCTATCAATTATCCTAAACCTAACTGAAATCTAAACCTAACCCTATTATTACAATAACCCTAATCCAAATGCCAATTCGAACACTAACACTAAACTCAAACCTAAACCAAATCCTAACTCTGAACATGACCCTAATAATTCCCCTAGCTCTAAATCTGACCCTTATTCTAAACACAATCTTTAAACTAGACCTAGCCAAATACCTAAGTTTGAAAATATCCCTCACATTAACCCTAGACCTTACATTATCCCTAGCCATAAACATAGCCCTAACCCTAAAACAAACCCTAGACCTTATCTTAGCCCTAAACATAGCCTTAATCATAACCCTAACCCTAAACCTGGGTCTAACCCTAACACTAACCCTAGCCCTCATCTTAGCCCTAATTTAGCCATATCTCTAACCCTAATCCTAGCCTAGCCCTAACACTAAGTATAACTATCACCCTTGCCCTAAAACTAGTTCTAACCCTATCCATTAATGGAACCACCTAGCTATAACCCTAGGCCTAACCCTAGACCTTTTCTTAGCCCTAGCCCTAACCCTAGATCTAAACTTAAATCTAAATCTAACCATAACCATAAGCCTAAACCTAAACCTAACACTAGCCCTAACCCTAACCCCAATTGTCATCCTAAAACCAGTCCTAACTCTAGCCCTAGCCCTAATACAAAACCAAGCCATAGTCCTATCCCTGACCCTTAACCTAAACAAAACCTTAACCCTATACCTAGCCCTAACCTTAGCCCTAATTTGAGTTTTAAGCCAGAAAATAAAACTAACTCTGAACCTGACCTAACCCTAAACCTAGCCCAACCCTAACCATAAAAGTAGCCTTAATCGTAACCCTAGTACTTGTATTAGACCTAATTATAAACCTAGACTTAACTTAACCCAAAACCTAGCCTTAATCTCTGCCCTAAACTTAGCTTTACCCTAACCCTAACCTTAACCCTAACACTAGCACTAATTGTAATGATAACCCTAGCCATAACCTTAGCTCTAACCCTTTCCATTACCCTAACCATAACCCTAACCCTAATGCTAATCCTAGGCTTAAACCTAACCCTATCCCTACTTATAACCCTATTCATTAACCTAAACCTAACCTGAAACCTAAATCTGACCCTATCATTACCCCAATTTTAACCCTAAGGCTAATTTGAACCCTAACTTAAAACTTTAACCTATGCCAAAGACTAATAATGACCCTGACCCTAATAATACCATTAGCTCTAAACCTGACCCTAATCTTAAACCTACCATTACACTAGATGTAGGCATAAACCTAACCCTAAAACTATCTTAACCATAATGCTGGACTTGAAATTATCCCTAGACCTAACCCAAACCATAACCCAAGTTTTAACTCTAATTCTAACCCTTGCCCTAGCCCTAAACCTAGCTAAAACCCCATCCCTTACCCTAAACCTAATAATAACCCTAAACCTAACCCTAACCCATTGCCCTAACCATAGGCCTAAAAATAACACTAAGCCTAGCAATAATCCTAGCCCTAATTTAGTCCTATCCAAACCCTAACCGTAGCCCTAAGACTAACTCTTTCCCTAGCCCTATCGCTAGTTCTATCCTTAGTCCTAGCCCTAATCCTAACTCTAAATGTAAACCTATCTCTAAATTTAACTGTAACCATAGCCTAAACCAAACCCTAATGTAGTCCTAACAATAATGCTAATCCTAAAATTTGAACTACCCCTAGCCCTAGTCATAAAACAAAACCAAGCCATAGCCCTAACATTAAACATTATTCTAAACCAATCTCTAAACCTACAATTAGCCCTAACCCTAACTCTAAAACTAACCCTGAACCTGACACTGACCCTAACACTAATCCTAGCTCTAAACATTATCCTAACCTTAAATTAAGCCTAGCACTAGACCTAGCTTTAACCCTAAACATAAAACTAGCCCTAATCATAACCCTAGCTCATACATTAGTCATTGTCCTAACCCTACCCCTAACCCTAACACAAATCCTACCTGTAATCTAAGCCCTAAACCTAGATTTAACCCTCACACTAGCTCTAATCCTAACCCTAGCCCAAACCCTTTCCCTTACCCAAAGACAAACCCTAACCGAAATGCTAACCTTAATTATTAACCCAACTTATACTCTAACCATATTACTAGTCCTAACCCTAGTCCTCATTATAGCTCTAACCCTAAACCTGACCCTTATTCTGACCCTAACACTAACCCTGGGTCTAAACCTGACCCTATCACTAAACCAAACCCTAACACTAGCCCTACTGGTAAACTATATCTATACTTAACTCTAACACTAGACCTAGACCTAAAGCTAATCCTAAAAATAACTATAACTCTAGCCCTAGACTTAAACAAAAACCTAGCCATAGCCCTCACAGTAACCCTTAACCTAAAGCAAACACTAACCCTATGCCTAGACCTAAACCTAGTCCTAATTCAGGCTATAACTATAACCCTAACCCTCTCGAGAACACTGACCATGACCCTAACATTAAACCAAGCTCGAAACCTGACCCTAACTCAAACCTTAACCTAACACTAGGCCTAGCAATAACCCTAACCCTAAAACTAGCCCTAAAAATAACCCTAGCTCTTACATAACCCATAGTTCTAATTCTAGCCCTAAACCTAACATAAAACCTAACCCTAATCCTAGGCCTAAACTTAGTCGTAAGCAAAAACCTATCTCTAATCATAGCCATAACCCTAATCAAGCCCTAAAACTAACCATAACCCTAAACAGTGCCTTAGACCTAACCCTAGCTCAAGGAAAACCCTTTCACTAAAGATAACACTAGCCCCATCCTAAAAGCTAACCCTAATCCTAGCTTTAATCCTAAAATTAGTCCTAGCCCAAACTTTAGCTCTACCCTATCCATTACCCTTACCCTAACCCTAATTATAACCCTATTCCTAACACTAAACCTATCCTTAAACATAAATGTAACCCAATCATAACCCAAAACTTCACCCTTGTAATAGCCCTAATCTTAGCTGAAATATTAAGCCTTACACTAAACCTAATCCTAACACTAGCCCTAACCTAAACCCTAACCCTAACCCTACCTTAAATATTATCCACTACCCTAAACTTAACCCTAACCCTCATTAAATCCTAGCCATAACCATAACCCTACAACTAGCTGTAAACTTAACCCTAGCTCTTACATTACCCATCGTTCTAACACTAGCCCTAAACCTAACATGAAACTTAGCCCTAATCCTAGGCCTAAACGCAGTCCTAAGCATAAACCCTAACCCTAATCCTAGCACTAACAGTAACCCTAATCCTAACCCATGTCTTAGATCTAAACCTAGCTCAAGGAAAACCCTTTCACTAAACATAGCACTAGCCCCATCCTAAAACCTAACATTCATCCTAGCTCTAATCCTAACTTTAATACTAGCCTAAACTTTAGCTCTAACCCTATCCATTACCCTTACACTAACCCTAATTATAACACTATCCCTAACACTAAACCCAACCTTAAACATAAATGTAACCCTAGACCTATCCAAAAACCTAACGCTTGCAACAGCCCTAAACTTAGCTGAAACATTAAGCCTTACACTAAACCTAATCCTAACACTAGTCCTAACCCATACCCTATCCCTAACCCTAACCCTACCTCTAATATCATACATTACCCTAAAATTAACCCTAACCCTAATTAAAACCCTAGCCATAACTCTAACCCTAAACCAAACCATAACCTTAAACAAAACGCTAGGCCTAAACTTAAACCTAACCCTCGCCCTAGCTCTAACCCTAGCTCAAACAATAACCTTTACTCTAACCTAATCATAACCCTAGCCCTAACCCTAACACTTACCCTAACCCTAATACTTACCCTAAACCAAACCCTAGCCCTATCCCTAAACCTAATCCTAATCCTAGACTTAATCCAAACCATAACATAGCCATAACCAGAGCTCTAAACTTATCCATTACACTAAACATAACCCTAACCCTAATGCTAACCCTAACCCTATCAATAAACCTAACCCATTCTTTACTCTAAACCTTAACTGAAACCTAAGCCTAACCATATCCATTACCCTAACCCTAAAACTAAACCTACCACTTACTGAAGCCTTAACCATAAACGTTAACCTAAACCAAATGCCAACCCTGACTCTCACCCTAACAAAACCCCTAGCTCTATACCTGACACTTACACTAAACCTAACTCACTAGAACGAGGCATAACCTAATCCTAAAACTCTCCCTAACTATAACCCTAGACCTGACATTTGTTCTAGCCCTAGTCCTAGCCCTAAACCTACCAGAAACCCTAACCATCATTCTAGCCCTAAATCTACTTTAATCCTACCCTGAAAACTAACCCTAACCCTAACCCTAATTCTAACCCTCATCCTAGACCTAAAGCTAGCTATAACACCACCCATTCCTCTAAACTTAACCTTGACCCCAATGCTAACCCTAAACATAGCCCTAACCCAGGCCTAATCCTAACACTACCCGTAGCCCTAATCCTAGCCCTAATTTAGCTGTAACCCTAACCCTAACCAAAGCCTGGTACTAAGTCTAAAACTAACTCTCTTCCTAGCTGTATCCCTAGTTCTAACCCTATCCTTTCCGGAACCCTAAGCTAGCCCTAACCCTAGTCCTAGATCTAATCCTAAATTGAAATCTAACCCTAACCTAATCCTAAACCTCATCCCAACACTAGCCCTAACTCTAACACTAATCCAAAATCAAGCCCTAACTCTAGCCCTAGCCCTAAAACAAAACCAAGCCATAGCCCTAACCCTAAAAATTAACCTAAACCAAACCCTAACCCTACACCTAGTCCTAACTTTAGCCCTAAATAGAGACCTAACCCTAACCCTAAAACAAACCTTTACTCTGACTCTGACCCTAACACTAAACCTAGCCCTATACATCGCCCTCACCCTAAACCTATGCTTTGCATGCTTCAGCATAGGGCTACATTAACAAGGAACAAATCAGAGAGTGCCCACAGAGAACTGATTGAGTGTGTGAAGTTTCAAGCAGATAATACCAACCCTGTTTGTTATTCAGCTCCATTTTTAATTACACATATAAGTCAAGAGGAAGTGATACCTTAAAACACAAACTGTTCCTGACAGCGAAACATGAACCAAGAAGGCCTGAACATGATGAATATAGTAAGGCTAGGTAAAAGATGAATCCTCCCTGGTATCAAAGAAATTTGAACAAAACTAACTCTAACCCCAACACTAATTCTAACCCTAGCCCTAAACCTAACCCTAACCTGTTAAGAGAACCTTTGATCATAGAAGACCCAAACTTGGAGTGCCTAGAACGTTAAGTAAACAGATGAATCCTGCCCAGTATAAAAAAAAAAATATGACAAAATAATTGAGGAGGTGTTTCAGTACATGCCTATTTCCCCTGTTTTTTCTAAAGTGCTCTTGGATAATGTTCTTTTCATTGCCATAGCTTTGGAAAATTTTCACTAAGAAGAAACCAGAGAGTGCCCGCAGAGAACTGATTAAGTGTGTGAAAATTCAAGCAGCTAGCACTAACCTTGTTTGATTACCAGCCTCATTTCCATTTACCCATATAGGACAACTTGAAGTGAAACTTTAAAATATAAACTATTCCTGACAGTGAACAATTGAAATTAGAAGGCCCAAAACTGGGGAACATAATAAGGCTAGGTAAAAGAGAAATCCTGCCCAGTATCAAAGAAATTTGAACAAAATTAACTCTAACCCTAACACTAGTTCTAACTCTAGTTCTAAATCTAAAACTAACCCTAAATTTATCCTGTTTATATGGATTTGATCATACAAGTCCCAAACTTTCGGAACCCAGGGCAGGAAGCTAGCAGAGAAATCCTGTGCAAAATCAAACAAATCTGACCAAATAATTAGGGGGAGGTAGCTCAGGACATGCATATTTCCCTGATTTCTCATAAAGTGCTCTTGGATAAAGTTGTTTTTGCATGCTTGTGCTTAGAGCTACTTTCACAAGGAAGAAACCACCGAGTGCCCACAGAGAACAGATTGAGTGTGTGAAGTTTCAAGCAGCTAGCACAAACCATGTTTGATTTCTAGCTCCATTTCCATTTATCTGTATAGGTTCAAATGAAGTGAAACTTTAAAACTCAAACTGTTCCTGACAGTGAACCTTGAACCAAGAAGGCCCAAAACTGGTGAACATAGTAAGGCTAGATAAAAGGTGACTCCTCCACAATATCAAAGAAATTTGAAAAAAAAACTAACTCTAACCCTAACAATCTCTCTAACACTAGCCCTAACCCTAACCCTAAAACTAACCCTAACCTGTTTAGAGAACCTTTGATCATAGAAGTTTCAAACTTTTGGAGACTAGTAGGGCAAGCTAACAGATGAATCCTCTGCAGTATCAAATAAATCTGACCAAATGACTGGGGGACGTAGTTCAGTACATGCATATTTTCCTGTTGTATCCTAAAGTGCTCTCAGATAAAGTTACTTTTTGCATGCTTCAGCTTTGGGATACTTTCACAAGGAAGAAATCAGAGAGTACCGACAGGGAATTGATTGAGTATGTGACGTTTCAAGCAGCTAGCACCAATAGTGTTTGATTTTGAGCTCCATTTCCATTTACACATAGAGATCAAAATGAAGTGAACACTTAAAATATACAGTGTTCCTGACAGTGAACACTGAAGCTGAGAAGGTCCAAAACTGGGGACCTTAACAAGGGTAAGGAAAAGATGAATACTGCCCAGTATCAAATAAATTTGAAACAAATCTAACTGTACCTCTAATGCTAGATTTGACTCTATCCCCAACCCTATCCCTAAGCTGTTTAGAAAACCTATGATCATAGAAGTCCCAAAGTTGGGGATCCTAGTGGGGCAAGGTAGTAGATGAATCCTTAACAGTATCAAAGAAATATGACCAAATGATTGGAGAAAGTATTTCAATATATTTATATTTCCCTCTTTTCTCCTAAAGTGCTCTCGGTTAAACTTGCTTTGCATGCTTCAGCTTAGAGCTACATTCACAAGAAACAAACCAGAGAGTGCCCACAGAGAACTGATTGAGTTTGTGAAGATTGAAGCAGTTAGCACCAACCCTGTTTGATCTCCAGCTCCAATTTCATTTAGGTCAAAATGAAGTGAAACCTTAAAGTAAAAACTGTTCCTGAAAGTGAACAATTAAATCTTGAAGGTCCAAACTTGGGGAGCCTACTAAGGCTAGGTCAAGGATGAATCCTGTACAGTATCAAAGTAATCTGATCAAAATATTTGAAGCTCTTTCAGTACATGTGTATTCTGCTTGCTCCTAAAGCACTCAGAGATAAAGCTCTTTCTTTCTACTTCAGCTTTAGGGCTACTTCCACAGGAAGCAAACCAGAGAATCCTCACTGAGAACTGATTGAGTGTGTGATGATTCAAGCAGCTAGCCCAAACCCTGTTTGATTTCCGGCTTCATTTACTTCCACTGCTATAGGGTAAAAAGAAGAGAAACATGAAAATTGAAACTGTTCCTGAAAGCAAACCCTGTATGTAGGAGGCCCAAACATTTGGAGTATAGTCAAAATAGGAAAAAGATGAATCCTGCAGAATATCATACAAATTTGAAAACAAAACTAACTCTAACCCTAACACTAGGTCTAATCCTAGTTCTAACACTTACCCTAAAACTAACCCTAACCTCTTTAGAGTCCCTTTGATCCTAGAAGTCCCACACTTGTGCAGCCAGTTGGGGCAGGCTAACAGATGAATCTTTCACAGTATCAAAGAAAACTTATGAAATAATTGGTGGAGGTAGTTCAGCACATGCATATTTCCATTTTCTCCTAAAGTGTTCTCACATAAAGTTGCTTTGCATGCTTACACTTAGGGATACTTTCACAAAGAAGAAACCAGAGAATGCCCATAGAGAACTGATTGAGTATGTGAGGTTTGAAGTAGCAAGCACCAACCCTGTTTGATTTCCCGTTCCATTTCCATTTACCCACATAGGTCGAAATAAAGTGAAAACTTAAAATAAAAACTGTTCAGACAGCTAAACCTTGACCCAAGAGGCCAAAATCTAGGGAATATAGTAAGGCTATGTAAAAGCTGAATCCTTCCCAGTATCAAAGAAATTTGAACAAAACTAAATATAACAAAACACTAGCTGTAAACCTAGCCCTAAACTAATATTAAACCTAATCTAACCTGTTTAGAGAACAATTGATCATAGTAGTCCCCACATAAAGCAGCCTAGTGGGGCAAGCTAATAGATAAATCCTGCACAGTATCAAAGAAATCTGACCAAGTAATTGGGGGAGATATTTCAGTACATTCATATTTCCCTGTTTTCTCCAAATGTGCTCTTGGTTAAATTATTTTTTTATGCTACTGTTTATGGTACTTTCACAAGGAACAAACCAGAGAGTGCCCATAGAGAGCTGATTGAGTGTGTGAAGTTTCAAGCAGCTAGTAATAACCCTGTTTGATTTACAGCTCCATTTTCATTCACATCTATAGACTATAATAAAGTGAAACCTAAAAATTCACACTCTTCCTGACAGTGAACCGGCAAACCTTGAATGCCCAAACTTGGGGATCCTACTAAGGCTAGAAAAAGGATGAATCTTGTACAGTACCAAAGCAATCAAGCAAAAACAGTTGAAGATTGCTCCTAAAGTGCTCACAGATTAAGCTGTTTTTTCTACTTCAGCTTTGGGCTACTTCCACAAGAAAAAATAAAAATAAAAAAAAAAAAAAAAACGAGAGAATGTGCACTGAGAACTGATTGAGTGTCTGAAGTTTCAAGCAGTTAACACAAATCCTGTGTGAGATCCTACGTGTCCAAAACGTGGGGAGTTTACTGAGATAAGCTAATAGATGAATCCAGTGCAGCATCTAAGAAATCTGACCAAGTAATAGGGGGAGATATTTCAGTCCATGTCTATTTTCTTGTTTTCCCCTAAAGTACTATCAGATAAAGTTGCTTTGCATGCTTCAGCTTAGTGTTACAATCACAAGGAACTAACCACAGAGTGCACACAGAGAACTGATTGAGTGTGAGAAGTTTCAATCAGCTAGCACCAACACTCTTTGATTTTGTGCTCCATTTCCCTTTACCATATAGATCAAAATGAAGTGAAACCTCAAAACACAAACTGTTGCTGTCAGTGAACCATTGAACTGAGAAGTCCCAAACCTGGGGGACATAGTAAGGCTAGGTAAAAGATGAATCCTGCCCAGTATCAAGAAAATTTGAACAAAACTAACTCTAAACCTAACACTATGCCTAAACCTAGCCCTAACCCTAACTGTAACATTAACCCTAACCTGTTTTGATAACCTTTGATCATAGAAGTCCCAAAGTTGTGAAGCCTAGTGTGCAAGCTAAGAGATGAAAAATGCACAGTATCAAAGAAATCTGACCAAATAATTGTGGGAGGTAGTTCATTACATGCTTATTTCCCTGTTGTCTCCTATAATGCTCTCGGATAAAGTTGTTTTTGCATGCTTCTCCTTTGGCCTATATTCAATAGAAAGAAAGCAGAAAGTGCTCGCAGAGAACTAATTGAGTGTGTGACGTATTAAGCAGCTAGTACCAACCCTGTTTGATTTCCAGCTTCATTGTCATTCACACCTATAAACCATAATGAAGTGACACCTAAAAATTCAAACTGTTCCTGACAGTGAACCATTGAAATTAAAGGCCCCAAATTGGGGATCCTATTAAGGCTAGGTAAAAAGATGAATCCTGTATAATAACAAAGTAATTCGACCAAAAAATATTGAAGATTGCTCCTAAAGAACTCACAGATGAAGCTATTTCTTTCTATTTCAGCATAGGGCTACTTCCAAAGAAAAAACCAGAAAATGCACACTGAGAACTGATTGAGTGTGTGAAGTTTCAAGCAAACTTTCAAACCAACTCTGTTTGATTTAAAGCTCTATTTCCATTTACCCATATAGGTCACAATGAAGTGAAAATTTAAAATACAAACTGTTCCAGACAGTGAACCACTGATCACAGAAGGCCCAAAACTTGGGAGAATAGTAAGGCTAGTTACAAGATTAATCCAGCCAAGCAGCAAAGAAATTTGAACAAAAATAACTCTAACACTAGCTCTAAACCTAACCCTAACCCTAATACTAACACTTACCTGTATTGAAAACCATTGATCCTAGATGTCCCAAACTTTGCGAGCCTAGTGGGGAAAGTTAAAGATGAATACTGCCCAGTATCAAAGAAATCTAATCAAATTATTGGGAGACTTATTTCAATACATACATATTTCTGTGTTTTCTCCTTAAGGGCTCACAGATACATTTGTTTTTGCATGCTTCAGCTTTGGCCTACCTTCAAAATAAAGAAACCAGAAAGTGCCAACTGAGAACTGATTTATGAAGTTTCAACCACCTCCTACCAACCCTGTTTGATTTCCAGCTCAATTTTCATTCACATCAATAAGCCATAATGAAGGAACATTTTAAAATACAAACTGTTCCTGACAGTGAACCATTGAACCAAGAAGGCCCAAACCTTGGAGCATAGTAAGGCAAGTAAAAGATGAATCTTGCCCAATATCATAGAAATTTGAAGAAAACTACGGCGACACTGGAGCTCTCTATGCAGATGGAAGTCTCCGCTTTGTGGTTGCTCTTGGCTCAGTTGGAAGTCAGAAGTCTCGGCTGCGCATGAACTCTCTGTACAGAGGGAAGTCTCAGCTGTGCATGTGCTCTCAGTTCAGACAGAAGTCTCAGCTGCATGTGAGCTCTTGGCAAAGATGAAAGTCTTGGCCGTGGGTTCTCTCTCGTCTCATATGGAAGTCTCAGCCATGCAGGTGCTCTTGGTGCAGAGGATAGGTAGCACAGAACACAGAGGCTTTGCTTGCACGTCACCAGACCAAGCTCTGGACATGGCCAAATGTCACCCCAGAACCACCCACCTCACCAAACACCTACACAGGTAACAGATGGAATTCATCTTGGAAAACCTTACTCACCATCTATCGGTGGCCGGGGCTACCAGCTCAGTTCTGTGGCTGCTCAGGTACCCGGTTTCCAACTCCCCTACCTCCTGCTGTGTTATCTCAGATTTTTCTCACAAGCATTTTTTTTTTGGGGGGGGGCATAGCTATCAATGCAGAATGGCAACTGTACATGTAATTTGTTTTCAACTCAGAGTAGGGAGGCTCCAGGTAGAAGCTCAAGCTCTCTCAGTCTGGCTACCTCCACCACCCTTAGCACAGAGACTCAAGTTAGGAATAGACAACTCCACCTACTGGAAGAAAACAGAGTTCTGAGAAACTTTTCTATTCTCACTCTTCTCATCTATTCTCCTCTACCCTTCCCCCTCTGGCCCTCACAATCTCAATATACGTGAAAGCAAGAACTTTGCATGAAATTGGACTTTAAGAACTGAATCACCAGAATAGTATAATATAGAGGAATTGCATAGGCATACCTCACCCACACTTTATTTTCCCTTATTTTTATTCTCACTCTCTTTCTTTCCTTGTTATTTTTTTCTTCTTTTTTATTCCTCCCTCTATCCCACCTTCAACCTCCTAACTTTTACTATGTATACATAGGGTAATTTTATGAATAAAGATAAGGAATTTGAATTTATATATTATTCCATAAATTACCCTGTCTATTCATTACAGTTCTCCTCCAATTTGCTAAGATATATTAATCTCATACCCTCACTCCTTTCCCCATTAACATAGCATCCTACCCCTGACCATCAGTTTTCTATACATAACCAGTAATTGTATGCCTTTTATGAAACTAATAACAATATTCTAAATAATAATTGAAGCCAACATCTGTAGACATAGAATCTAAATATAAATGTATTTATAATGGTTAGTCTTACACTTTGGGTAAGGGTTCGATTTAGAGTTAGGATTTGATCTATGGTTAGGGCTAGGTCTAAGGATAGGGCAAGGGTTAGGACTAGGGTTAGGGCTAGGGTTAGGGTTATGATAGGGATAGGGTTAGAACTAGTGATTGGCTAGTGTGAAAGTTAGTTAGTCATAGGGCTAGGGCTAGGGTTATGTTTAGGGATAGGGCTAAATTAGGGCTAGGGTAAGTGTTAGGTTTATACCTCAGGTTAGGGTTAGAGTTAGGGTTACATGTAGTGTAAGGGAGTGGGTTATAGCTAAATTGAGGGCTAGGGCGAGGGTTAGTATTAGGGCTAGTGTTAGGTTTATGATTAAGGCTAGGCTTAGGGCTAGAATGAAGGGTAGTGTTTGTGTGAGGGTTATGGCTAGTATTAGGGCTAGGGCTAATGTCAGGTCTAGGGTTACATTTAGGGATAGATTTAGTGTTAGGTTTATGGCTTGGTCCAGTGTAAAAGTTAGGTTTAGGGTTGAGCCAGATTTAGAGCTAGGGTTACTATTAGGGTCAGGTTCAGGTTTAGGGTTTGGTTTAGGTTAGAGGTAAGGGTTAGGGCTCGAGTTACCATTGGGTTTAGGGTTAGGGTTAATGACAGGGTTAGGTTTAGGGTTTAGATGTGGTTTAGTGTAATGGATAGGGTTAAGGTTAGACCTAATGTTTAGCATAAGGATTAGGGTTATCATTACAGTAATGGATAGTGTTAGACCTAAAATTAGGGCTAGGGTTATGTATAGGATTAGGGCTTTTGTTTGGGTTAGGGTTAGGTTTAAGTTTAGGGTTAAAGCTAGGATTAGGACTTGGATTAAGTCTAGGTTTTGAGTTAGGTTAGGGCTAGGGTTAAGGCTACGGGTAATGTATGAAGTAGGGTTATGATTAGCGCTAGTTATAGAGTTAGGGTTAGCTCTAGGTGTAGTGTTAGGGTTATGTTTATTTGTATGACAATATTTAGAGCTAGAGTTAGTGTCAGGATCAGAGTCAGTGTCCAGATTACTTTTCAGGTGAGATTTAGGACTAGAATTAGAGATAGGTGAAGGGCTAGGTGTAAGGTTAGGGTTTGGTTTAGGTTAAGGTTTATGGTTAGGGCTATGACTCGGTTTTGCTTTAGGGCTAGGAGTAGTTTTAGGGCTAGTTTTAGGATTAGTGTTAGGGTTAGGGCTAATGTTAGTGTGAGGCTTAGGCTTAGGTTTAGGGTTAGATTTAGAGTTAGATTTAGATCTAGGGTTTGAGCTAAGGATAAGGATAGGGATAGGGTTAGGGCTAAGTTTAGGGCTAGGTTTAGGGTGATGGTAAGGGATTGGGTTAGACCTCAGTATAGGGCTAGGGCGAGACTTAGAGTTAGACTTAGGGCAAGGGTTAGTGTTACGGTTAGGCCTAGGGTTAGGGCTAGTGTTAGTGTTAGGTTTAAGTTTAGGGCTAGGTTTAGGGTAAGTGTTGGGATTATAGCTAGTTTTATGGCTAGGGTGAGGGGTATAATTAGGGTTAGGGATAGGTTTATTTTTAAGGTGAAGTTTATGAATAGGATGTGGGCTAACATTTGTGTCAGGGTTAGGACTAGGTTTAGAGCTAGGACAAAAGTCAGATATAGGGTTACAGTTAGGGATACTTTAGGGTTAGGTCTATAGCTAGGTCTATTTTAAGGGTTAGGTTTATGGTTAGGGTCAAGTTTAGAGCTAGGGGTATTTTTAGGGTTAGGTTCAGGTTTAGGGTTTTTGTTAGGTTAAGGTTTATGTTTAGGGCTCGAATTAGCATTGTTGTTAAGGATAGGGTAATGATAGTTTTAGAATTATGGTTCAGGTTAAGTGTAGGGTAATGGATAGGTTTAGGGTTAGGGATAGGATTAGGGTTTAGCCTAGGGTTAGCATAAGGTTTAGGGTTATCATTAGAGTAATGGATAGGTTAGAGCTAGGGTTAAGGCTAGGGTTATGCTAAGGATTATGTTTAGGCTTAGGCTTAGGATTAGGGTTAGGGTTAGGGTTAATATTCGGATTGTTAAAGCTATGGTAGGCCTTGGATTAGGGCTAGGTTTTGCCATAGGTTAGGGCTACAGTTAATGAAAGAACTTGTTATGATTCAGGTTATTTTTAGGGTTAATGTTAGGGCTAGGTAGAGTTTTAGGCTTAGGTGTAGGGTTGGGGTGGTGTTTAGACCTAGGGTTACTGTTAGTGCAGGGCAATGTTCAGGTTAGAGTTATGGTTAGAATTAAAGCCAGAAGTAAGTCTAAGAGAAGAGTTAGTGTTTGACTTAGGCTAAGGTTATTGTTAGGGCTATGTCTAGGTTTTCATTAGGTCTAGGATTCAAGTTATGGCTAAATTTAGGATTAGGTTTAGGTCTAGGGATACTGTTAGGGTTAGGTTTTGGTATAAGGATACCAGAAAGGCTATTGTCAGGGTTCAGTTTAGGGTGAGGTTCAGGTTTAGACCTACGATTAGTGTTAGGGTCAAAATAGAGGTCAGAGTTAGGATTAGGGTTTCAGTTATGGTTAAATCTATAATGAGTGCTAGGGTTAGGACTATTAATATGGTTAGGGTTTGGGTTTGGTTAAGGATTAGGTTTAGCATTAGGGTTAGTGTTTGGCTTAGGGTAAGAGATAGGGTTAGAGCTAGGGTTAGGGCTTGATTTAAGGCAATGGATAGGTTTTAAAGCTAGGTTTAGGGCTCGGATTAGGGCTAGTTTTGTGTTAGGTTTAGGGCTAGGCAATGGCTAATGTAAGAACTAGGGTTACAATTAGGGAAATTTTTGGGTTATGGTTAGGGGTTAAACCTCTAGTGTTAGGATTAAGTTTAAGGTTAGGGTGATATTTAGAGCGAGTGTTAGTGTTAGGTTAAAAGTCAGGGTCAGAGTTAGTTTTAGGGTTATGGTTAGGATTCAAATAAAGCTAGGGTTACTGTAACGGTTTTGTTTAAGGTTAGAGTGGTGTTTAGAGCTAGGTTGAGTGTTAGGATATGCGTCAGAGTGAAGGTTAGTATTAAGGTTAAGGTTAGGACTGAAATTAGGGCTAGGTTTAGGTCTACGTGCAGTTTTAGGATTTGGTTTAAGTTAAGGTTTAGTGCTAGGGCTATTACTCGGTTTTGGTTTACTGCTAGGGTTAGGGTTAGTGTTAGGGCTAGTTTCATGATTAGGGTAGGGTTAGTGCTAGTGTTAATTTTAGGCTTAGTCTTAGGGTTAGTGATAGATTTAGACTTAGAGTTAGATCTAGGGTTACTACTAGGAATAAGGATTAGGCAAGTGTTATGGGTAGGTTTATGGCTAGGTTTAGGGCTCGGGTTAGGGTTAAGTTAAGGGATAGGGTTGGAACAAGGGATAGGGCTAATGTGAGAGAGTTAGTCTTAGGGTATGGTTAGCATTAGAATTAAGTAGAGGGTTAAATTAGGGCTAGGATTAGGGCTAGAGTTGGTGCTCAGCTTAGGTCTAGTGTTAGGGTTAGGGTTAGGATTAAGTTAGGATAAAGTTGGTGTTATAACTAGGTTTAGGGGGAGGGTGAGGGTTAGAATTAGGTTAGGTCTATGCTTAAGTTTAGGGTTATGATTAGGGCTAGGTTTAGGGCTAAAATGAGGGCTAGGGTTTGTTTTAAGTTTAGGGCTAGGATTAGTGCTAGGGATAATATCAGCTCTTGGGTTATGGTTAAAGATAGGTTTAGTGTTAGGTTTATGGCTACATGTAGTGTAAGGGTTAGTTTAAGTGTTAGGGTCAGGTTGAGAGCTAGGAGTATTTTTACATTCAGGGTCTGGGTTAGGGTTTGGGATAAGTTAAGTTTTAAAGTTAGGGCTCAAATTAGATTAGTGGTAGTTTTAGGTTAATGATACGGTGAGGTTTAGAGTCTAGGTTTGGATTAGGGTATTGGATAGGGTTAGGATTAGGGATAAATTTAGGTTTAGGACTAGGTTTAGCATTAGGGTTAGGTTTATGTTTATGGCAATGGATAGAGTTAGAGCTAGGGTTAGGGATAGAGTGATGTTTATGATTAGGGCTAGGGTTAGAGTTAGGATTAGGGTTAAAACTGGGGTTACGGCTCGGACTAGGGCTACGTTTTGTGTTAAGTTAGTGTGAGGGTTAGGGTTATGGCTAATGTAAGTACCAAAATTATGTTTAGGGCTAAATTTAAGGTTAAAGTTAGGCCTGTCTAGTGTTAGGTTTAGGTTTAGGGTTAGGGTTATGTTTAGAGCTAGGGTTAGTGTTATGTTCAGAGTCAGGGTCAGGGTTAGTTTTAGGGTTTAGATTAAAACTTAAATTAGGGCTACGGTTAGGGTTTGGTTTAGGTTAAGTGTTAGGGTTGGGACTATGGTTCAGCTTTGTTTTAGTGCTAGGGCTATGGTTAGGGCTAGTTTTAGGATTAGCATTAGGGTTAGGGCTAGTGTTAGGTTTAGGTTTTGCCTTAAGATTAAAGTTAGATTTAGAGTTAGGGTTAAGCTTAGCATTATTATTCGATTTAGAGTTAAAGTTAAATCTAATTAGGGCTAGGGCTAGGGTTAGGGCTAGGGTTAGGATTCTGATAAGAGATTGGGTTATAAAACAGGATGGGGCTAGGATAAGTGTTAGAGTTAGTCTTTCGGCTAGGGATAAGGCTAGTGTTAGAAATATGGCTAAATGAGGCCTAAGATTAGGGCTAGGTTAGTGTTAGGGTTAGGGCTAGTGTTAGACTTAGGGTTAGGAGTAAGGGTAGGTTTAATGCTATGATAAGGGCTGTGATTTGTGTTAAGTTTAGGGTTAGGATTAGGGCTAGGGCTAATGTCAGGTCTAGGCTTATGGTTGGGGATAGTTTTAGGATTATGGTGATAGCTAGGTCTAGTGTAAGTGTTAGGTTTAAGGTAAGGGTCAGCTTTAGAGGTAGGGAATTTATCAGGGTCAGGGTCAAATTTAGAGTTTGTTTAAAGTTAGAGTTTAAGGTTAGGGCTCGAGTTAGCAATTGGGTGTGAGTTAGGGTAATAATAGGGTTTTGTTTAGTGTTCATGTTACGTTTAGCTAATTGTTAGGGTTAGGTCTAGGGTTCGCATTAGGGTAAGGGTTAGGGTTAGTATAATGGACAGTTTAGGGCTACGTTTTGGGCTAGGTTTATGGTTAGGAATAGGCCTTTAACAGTTAGGGTTAGGGTTAGAACTAGGATTAGGGTCAGGGTTATGTTTAGCATAAGGGTTAGGTTTTGAGCTAAGGTAATGCCTAGAGTGAGGATTAGGTTTTGGGTTAAGTCTAGGGATAAGATTACAGTATGGTTAGGGTTAGGGTTAAGATTAGGGCTAGGTCATCATTAGGGGTAGGGTTAAGGTTAGGGTAATGGATAGATTTAAATGTAAGTTTAGGGATATAGTTAGGGTTAGATAGAGTTTTAGGCTTAGGGTTAGAGCTATGGTTATGTTTGGGTTTATGATAAGGGTTAGGGTTTGAGCTAGGGTTAAGTCTATGGTGATTTGAGGTTGAGGGTTAGGTCTAGGGTTAGTTTTCTGGTTAGTTATAGCGTTACTTTTAGGCCTAGGATTATCAAGAGTGTTAGGGTTAGGTTTAGGGTAAAGGGTAGGTTTAGGGCTAGGGTTACGTTAGGATAAGGAGAGGGGTTAGGGTTATTTTTAGGTATAGATGTAGGTTTATGTTTAGGGTAAGGGTTAGGTTTTGAGCTAGGATTAGGACTAAGGTGAGGGTTAGGTTAGGGTTAGGGTGAGAGTTTGGGTTAGAGTTATGCTTAAGGCTAGGTTTAGGCCTGGGATTAGCTCTAGATTTGGGGTTAGGTTTAGGCCTAAGGTTAGAGGTATGGGTAATGTAAGAGCTAGGGTTATATTTAGGGCTGGTTTTAGGTTTAGGGTTATTGCTAGGTATAGTGTTAGGTTTAGATTTTTGGTATGGTCAAATTTAGAGATAGGTTTACTATAAAGGCAGGGTCAGTGTTCGGGTTAGAGTTAGAGTTAGGGGTACAGGCAGAATTAAGACCAGGTTTAGGTCTAGGGGTAGAGTTAGTGTTTGTGTTAGGTTCAGGGTTATTGTTAGGGCTAATTCAAGGTTTTTGTTTAGATCTAGGGCTAGAGTCAAGTCTAGATTTAGTATTAGGTTTAGGTCTAGGGCTAATGTTAGGTTTTGATCTAGGGTTAGGGTCAGATTTAGACCTAGGGTTAGTGTTAGGATCAGAATAAGGATCAGGGTTACAATTAGGGTTTGGGATAGGGTTAGAGCTAGGGTGATGGCTTGGTTTAGGATTATTAATAGTGTTAAGGTTTTGGTTAGCCTAAAGATTAGGTATAGGTCTAGGGTTACCATTAGTGTTAGTGTTTGGCTTAGGGTAAGATATAGCCTTAGAGCTAGGGTTAGGGCTAGGGTTAGGTTCAGGATTAGGGTTAAATCTAGGTTGTGGACTCAGATTTTGGCTAGTTTTCATGTTGGGGTTAAGTAAATGGCTAATTTAAAACTAGGGTTACAATTAGGTCTTGTTTTAGGGTTTGGGTTAGAGGTAGATGTAGTGTAAGTGTTAGGCTTAAGATTAGGGTAATATTTAGAGCTAGGGTTATTGTTAGGATCTGAGTAAGAATCAGAATTTGTTTTAGGGTTAGGGTTAGGACTCAAATAAGGGCTGGGGTTACTGTTAGAGTTCGGTTGAAGTTGAGGGTTATGTTTAGAGCTAGGGTGACTGTTAGGATATGACTTAGGGTCAGGGTTACTTTTAAGGTTAGGGTTATGACATGAATTAGGGCTAGGGTTACTGTTAGGGTTTCGTTTAAGTTTAGCATGGTGTTTAGAGCTAGGGTGACTGTTAGAATATGACTCACGGTTAAGGTAAGTTTTAAGGTTAAGTTTAGGACTCCAATTAGGCCTAGGGTTAGGTCAAGGTGTAGTGTTAGGGTTTGGTTTAAGTTAAGGTTTAGGGTTAGGGTTATTGCTCAATTTGGTTTTAGTCCTAGGTTTAGGTTTGGCACTAGTTATATGATTAGTATTAGGGTTAGGACTAGTGTTAGTATTAGGCTATGCTTATGGGTTAGATTTGAAGTTAGCATTAGATCTAGGGTTCAGGATAGGTCCAAGGATAGGGCAAGTGTTAGGGCTAGTATTAGGATTATGGTAATGGATATGTTTAGAAATAGGGATAGGACTAGGACAAAAGTTAGAGTTAGTCATAGAGCTAGGGTTCTGGTTAGTTTTAGGGATAGGACTAAATTAGGGCTAGGTTTAGTGTTCAGCTTAGGCCTAGCATTAGGAATAGGGTTATGATTATCTTTAGTGTAAGGGATGGGGTTATATCTATGTTTAGAGGTAGGGTGAGGGTTAGAAATATGGTTGCACTAGGGATAGGGTTAGGGATAGGATTAAGGCTAGGTTTAGGGCTAGAATGAGTGCTAGGGTTTGTTGTAGGTTTCGTTCTAGAATTAGGGCTATGGCTAATGTCAGGTCTAGTGTTACAGTTAGGGGTAGATTTAGGGTTAAGTTTGTGTCTAGGTGTAGTGTAAGTGTTAGGCTTCGGGTAAGGGTCAAGTTTAGAGCTAGATGTATTTTTAGGGTCAGGATCAGTTTTAGGGTTTGTTTTAGCTTAATGTTTAAGTATAGATCTCAAATGAGCATTAGGGTTAGGGTTAGAGTAATGGATAGGGTTCAGGATAGGTTTAAGGGAATGGAGCAGTTTCAGGTTAGCAAAATGTTAAGGGTTAGGCCTAGGGTTAGCATAGGATTAGGGTTATCATAAGCATAATGTATAGGGATAGAGCTACTGTTAGGGCTAATGTTATTGTTAAGATTAGGTCTAGAGTTAGGCTTAGGGTTTGGGTTAGGGCTAGTAACCTTAGCTTATAGGGTAGGGTTAGAGTTAGGTTTAGGGTACAGGTTATGTTTTGAGCTAGGGTTAGTCCTAGGGTGAGGGTTAGGTTTATTGTTAGGTCTAGGGTTAGGGTTATGGTTATGGTCAGGGTTAGTTTTAGGGTTAGGGATAGGGTTTTCTTTAGGGTTAGGTTTAGGTTTAGGGTAATATATTGGGTTAGATGAAAGGTTAGCTTTAATGTTAAGGTTAGATTTAGGGTTAAGTTTAGTTTTAGGGCTAGGTTACTGTTTGGTTTAGGGTAAGGGTTAGGGTTTGAGTTAGGGTTAGGGCTACAGCAAGGGTTAGGCTTAGGGGTAGGTCTAGTGTTAGGTTTATGGTTTGTATTAGGTTTTTGGTTAGGGTTAGTGCTAGGGTTATCATTAGGGCGAGGGTTAGAGTTAAATTAATGGCTAGGGTTTTATCTAGGGTTAGGGCTAGGGTTATCTTTAGGATTAGGGCTAGGGTTAGGGTAATTGTTAGGGATAGTCCTAGGTTTATGTTTAGGATAAGTGTTAGGTTTTGAGCTAGGGTTAGAACTAAGATGAGGGTTAAGTTTAGAGTTAGTGCTAGGGTTATGGTGAGGATTATGCTTAGGGTAGATTTAGGCCTTGGATTAGGTCTAGGTTTTGTTTTACGTTTAGGTTCTAAGGTTAGTGTTATGATTAATGTAAGATCCAGGGTTCTAATTAGGGCTAGTTTTAGGGTTAGGGCTATGGCTAGGTTTAGTGTTAAATTTAGATTTTTGTTTAGGATCGGGTTTTAGAGCTAGGTTTTGTGTTAGTGCCAGGGTAGTGTTCAAGTGAGTGTTTGGGTTAGGGTGAAAACCAGAATTAGGACTAGGTTTAGGTATAGGGGTAGGGTTAGTGTTTGTTTTAGGTTAATAGTTATTGTTAGGAATACACTAAGTTTTTGTTTAGGTCTAGGGCTAGGGTTATCACTAGATTTAGGATTATTTTTAGGTCTAAGACTAGTGTTAGGGTTAGGTTTAGGTATAAGTTTACTGGTAGGGCTAATTTCAGATTTCTGTTTAGGGTTAGGGTCAGGTTTATACTTATAATTAGTGTTAGGGTCAGAATAAGGGTGAATTTTATAGGTAGGTTTTGGGTTAGGGTTCGAGGAAGAATGAGGGCTAGGGTTAGGACTAATAATAGAGTTAGTGTTTGGTTTAGACTAAGTATTAGGATTAGGACTAGGTTTAGCAATATGGATAAGTTTTGGCTTAGGGCAAAGGATAGAGTTAGAGCTAGGTTTAAAGCTATGTTTAGGGTTAGATTTACGGCTAGGGTTAGAGTTAGAGTTAGGGTTAAATTTAGTTACGGCTGGGATTAGGACTATTTTTGTGTTAGGGTTAGGGCTATTTCCAATGAAAGAAATAGGGTTACGATTAGGGTTAGTTTTAGGGTTCCGGTTTGGGCTCAGGCTTTTATTAGTATTAGCTTTAGGGTTAGGGTCATATATAGAGCTAGGGTTAGTGTTTGGATAAAAGTTGGGTCAGGGTTAATTAGGCCTAGGTTAATTTTTAGGCTTGGGTTATTGCTAGTTATAGTGGTAAGGTTTGGTATATATATATATATATATATATATTAGGGTTAGAGCAAAGGCTCGGCTTTGTTTTTGGGCTAGGGCTAGTGTTATGGCTAGTTTTAGGATTATCAATAGTGTTAGGGCTAGTGATAGGGTGAGGTTTAGGCTTAAGTTTAGGTTTAGATTAAACATTATGGTTAGATCTAGGGTTAGGGCTATGGGTAGGGTTAGGGCTAGTGTGAGGGTAACAGTAACAGATAGGGTTAGAAATAGGGCTAGGGTTGAGAGGTAGTGTTAGTCTTCGTGCTAGGGATAGGGGTAGGGTTAAGGTTAAGGCGAAAATAGGGCTAGAATTAGCACTAGGATAAGTGTTAGGGTTAGGCCGATGGTTAGGGCTAGGGTTAGGGTTAGTTTTAGGGGTAAGAATGGGGTTATATAGCTTGTTTCAGGGCTACGGAAAGGGTTAAAATTAGGGATAGGGATAGGGTGAGGGTTCTGGTTAGGATTAAGGGAAGGTTTAAGGCTAGGATGAGGGCTAGGGTTTGTGTTAGGGTTAGGGCTAAGATTAGGGCTAGGGTATTATCAGGTCTAGGGTTAAAATTAGGGATAGTTTTAGGGTTTGATTTATGACTAGCTGTAATGTAAGGGTTAGGATTAAGGTAGGGGTCAGGTGTAGAGCTAGGTGTATTATTAGGGTCATAGTACTAGTTAGGGTTGGTTTGGGTTAAGGTTTATGGTGAGGGCTCAAATTAGTGTTAGGGTTAGGGTATGGGTTAGGGTAATGGATAGGGTGAGGTTTAGGGTTCAATTTAGGTTTAGAGTAATGTATAGCATTAATGTTAGGCATAGGGTTAAAGTTAGGCCTAGTGTTGACATTTCGGTTAGGCTTATGTTTAGGGTTAGGGTTAGGGTTAGTGCTAGTGTTAGGGATTGGGTTAAGGTTAGGATTAGGGCTAGGATTAGGGTTAGGCTTAGAGTTAATGTTAGAGTTAGGTTTAGGGTAAGTGTTAGGGTTTGAGCTAGGGTTAGGGCTAGCATGAGGTTTAGTGTTAGAGTTAGGTTTAGGGATAGGGTTAGCATTAGGGTTAGGGTTGTGTTTAAATTAATGGATAAAGTTAGATATAGGATTTGGAATATGGTTACAGTTAGGATTCGGGCTAGGATTAGGGTTAGGGTTAGGGCTAGTGTTAGGCTTAGGGTAAGGGTTAGAGTTTGAGCTAGGATAAGGGCTACAGCAAGCATTAGGGTATGTTTTGGTTAGGTTATTGTTAGGATTATGCTTAGGACTAGTTTTAGGGCTATGTTTTTTGTGAGGTTTATGGCTAGCTTTAGGACTATGGGTAATATAACTGCTAGGGTTATGGTAATGGCTAGTATGAGGGTTAGGGTTATGTATAAATACTGTGTTAGGGTTAGGTTTTGGGTTAGGATAAGGTTTAGAGCTAGGGTTTATGTTAGGGTAAGGGTCAGTGTTCATGTTAGTATTGGATTTAGTGTTAGGGCCAGAATTAGGACTAGGTTTAGGTCTAGGGGTTGGGTTAGTATTTGTGTTAGGTTAATGGATATTGTTATTAAAGCTAGGGCTACATTTTTGTTTAGGGCTAGTGCTAGAATTATAGCTATATTTAGGATTAAGTTTAGATCTAGTTCTAGTGTTATGGTTAGGTTTAGATATAGGTTTACCGGTAGGGCTACTGATAGGGTTTGGTTTAGGATTAGGGTCAGGCTTATTCCTAGGGTAGTGTTAGGGTCAGAATAAGGGTCAAAGTTAGGGTTAGGCTTTAGGTTATGGTTAGAGATAGAATGAGGTCTAGAGTTAGGACTAGTAATAGAGTTAAAGTTTGGGGCAGGATAACGATTAGGGTTAGAACTATGGTAGCATTAGGGTGAGGGTTTGACTTTAGGTAAGGGATATGTTTAGAGCTACGGTTAGGGTTAGGGTTAAGCCTAGGGTTAAAGCTAGAGTTAGGGCTCAGATTAGGGGTAGGTTTTGTTTTAGGATTAGGGCTAGGTCTACTGTCTGAGTTAGGTTTAGTGTTAGGGTGATATTTAGAGCTTGGGTTAGTTTTAGGTTCAGAGTCAGGGTCAATATTAGTTGTAGGGTTAGGGTTAGGCCTAGGTATAGCATTAGTATTTGATTTAGGTTAAGGGTTAGTCTTAGGGCTATAGCTCAATTTTGTTTGAGGGCTATGGCTAGGCTTAGGTCAAGTTTTCAAATTAGCTTTAGGATTAGGGCTCCTGTTAGTTAGAGGTTTAAGTTTAGGGTTAGGGTTAGATTTAGATTTAGGGTTAGATCTAGGTTTATGGCTAGGCCTAATTTTGGGTCTAGGTTTGGGCTAGGGTTAGGGCTAGGCTTTGGCTTAAAGAAAGGGATAAGTTTAGAACTAGGGATAGGGCTAGGGCAAGAGTTAGAGTTAGTTTTAGGGTTAGAGATATGGTTAGGTTTAGAATTAGGGCTAAATTAGGGATAGAATTAGAGGCAGGGTTAGTATTAGGGGGGATAGGCCTTGGTTTAAGGCTTGGTTATGGTTAGGGATAGGGTGTGGTATGATGTTATAGCTAGGTTTAGGCCTAGGGTGGAGGTTCAATTTAGGGTTAAGGATAGTGTTCGTGTTAGAGTTAGGATTAAGGCTAAGTTTATGGCCAGGTTTAGGGCTATGGTTTTTGTTAGGGTTAGGTCTAGCATTAGGACTAGTGTTAAAGTCAGGTCTAGTGTTATGGTTAGGGATAGTTTTAGGGTTAAGTTTATGGTTAGGTATAGTGTAAGGGTTAGGGTAATGGTTAGATAGGGGTATTATTAGGGTCAGGAAAAGGGTTACGGTTTGTTTAGGTTAAGGTTTAGTTTTAGGGCTTAAATTAGCATTAGGCTTAGCTTTAGGGTTAGGGTAATGGATATAGTTAAGTTTAGGTTTCAGGTTATGTTTAGGTAATGGTGTTAGAGTAATGGATAGGGTTAGGGTTATCCTAGGGTTAGCATTAGGGTTAGGTTTAGGGTCAAGGTAATGAATAGGATTGGAGCTAGTGTTGGGGCTAAGGTTTTGTTTAGGATTAAGTCTAGGGTTAGGATTAGGTTTAGGGTAAAGTTTAGGGTTAGGGTTAAAACTACTTTAGGTCTCAGATTAGGGCTAGGTTTTAGATTAGTTTATGGCTAATATAGGGCTATGGCTAGTGTAAGAACTAGCATTATGATTAGGGCTAGATTTAGGGTTAGAGTTAGGGCTAGGGCTAGTGTTAGTATTAGGTTTAGATTTAGGGTGATATTTTGAGATAGGGTAAGTGATAGGGTCAGAGTCAGGGTCAGTGTCAGTTTTAGGGTTAGGGATAACATTCAAATTAGAGCTAGGGTTAAGGGTAGGTGTAGGATTAGGTTTTTTTGTTAAGGTTAGAAAAAGAATTAGGGCTAGGGCTAATGTCAGATATACTGTTACAATTAGGTTACGATTAGCATTAGGGCTATGGCTCAGTTTTGTTTTAGGTGTAGGGCTTGGGTCAGGGCTACTTTTTGGATTAGTGGTAATGTTAAGGCTAGTGGTAGGTTGAGGTTTAGGCTTAGGTTAAGGGTTAGATTTAGAATTAGGGCAAGGGTTTGGGCTAAGGTTAGGGCTAAAATTAGGGTTACATTAACAGATAAGGTTAGTACTAGAAGTAGGTCTAGCTCGAGAGTTAGAGTTAGTCTTAGGGCTAGGGTTAGTTTAAGGGTTATATTTAGTGATAAACTAGGGCTAGGATTAGAACTAGGTTTACTGTTATGGTTAGGCCTAGTGTTAGGGCTAGGTTTAGGGTTAGGGTTAGTGATAATGTTAGGGTTAGGATTAGGGTTAGGGGAAAAGATGTGTTTATACTTAGGTTCAGAACTAGGGAGAGGGTTGAAATTAGGGATTGGGCTGGGGTTGGAGTTCAGATTAGGATTAAGGCTAGGTTTAGGTTTAGGATGAATGATAGGGTTTGTGTGAGGTTTAAGGCAAGAATTAGGTAGAGTGCTAATGTCAGGTCTATGGTTTGTTTAAGGATAGTGCTATGGTTACTTTTATATCTAGGTCTAGTGTAAGGGTTAGGTTTAGGGTAATGGTCAGGATTAGAGCTATGTGTATTATTAGAGTCAGTGTGTTGTTCAGAGTTTGGTTTGGGTTATGGTTTAGGTTTAGTTCTCGAATTAGTGTTAGTGTTAGTGTTAGGGTTAGATTAATTGATAGGGTTAATTTTAATGCTCAGGTTAGGTTTAGGTAATGGATAGGGTTAGTGTTAGTGATACGTTTAAGTTTAGGCCTAGGGTTAGCATTTGGTTTAGGCTTATGTTTAGAATAATGGATAGGTTTAGGGCTAAGGTTATGGTTACAATTAGGTCTAGGGTTAAGTTAGGGTTAGAGTTAGGCCTAGGGTTAGTGTTAGGGTTAGGTTTAGGGTAAGTGTTAGGTTTTGACCTATGGTCAGGGCCAGGGAGAGGGTTAAGGTTAGTGTCAGGTTTAGGTTTAAGATTAGGGTTAAGTTTAAGTCTAGGTTTATCATTAGAGTTAGGGTTATATTTAGGTTAATGAATATGGTTAGAGCTAGAGCTAGGGCTAGGATTATGGTTAGGATTACGGCTAGGATCGGGGTTAGGGTTAGGGCTAGGGTTATGTTTATGTTAATTGTTAGTGTTTGACATAGTGTTAGGGCTAGGGTGAGGGTTAGGGTTAGGGTTAGGATTAGGGCTAGGTTTTGTGTGAGGTTTAGGGATAGCATTAGGGCTATGGGTAATGAATGAGCTAGTGTGAGGATTATGGCTCGGTCTAGTGGTAGGGTTATGGCTAGATTTTGGTTTAGCATGAATTTTAGAGCTAGGTTTGTGTTAGGGTAATGGTCATTGTTTGGGTACGGTTTAGGTTTAAGGTTAGGGCCAGAATTAGGGCTAGGTTTAGGTCTAGGGGTAGGGTTAGTGTTTGACTTAAGTTAAGGGTTATTCTTAGGCCTAGGGCTAGGTTTTTATTTAGGGCTAATGCTAGAGTTATGGCTAGATTTAGGATTATGCTTTTTTCTAGGTCTGGTGTTAGGGTTAGGTTTAGGTATATGGTTACCCTTATGGCTAATGTTAGGGTTTGGTTTAGGGTTAGGGTCAGGTTTAAACCTAGGGTTTAGTTAGTGTCAGAATTAGGATCAGGGTTAGAGTTAGAGCTAGAATGAGGGCTAGGGATAGGATGAATATTAGAGTTATGGTTTGGGGTAGGCTAAGGATTAGGGTTAAGACTAGGGTAGCATTAGGGTGAGGATTTGGCTTAGGGTAAGGGACAGGTTTAGAGCTAGGGTTGGGGATAATATTAGGTTAGGGATAGGAATAGGGTTAAGGTTAGTGTTAAGTTTAAAGCTAGGTTTAGGTTTCAGATTAGGGCTAGGTTTTCTGTTATGGCAGAGCCATGGCTAATTTAAGAACTACAGTTCCAATTAGATTATTTTTAGGGTTAGGTTTAGGGTTTAAGGTTAGGGTGATGTTTAGGGCTAGGGTGATGTTTAGAGCAAGGGTTAGTGTTAGGGTCCAAGTCAGGGTAAGCATAAGTTCTAGAGTTAGGATTAGGATGCAATTTAGTGCTAAGTTTAGGGTTGGGTAAAGGGTTAGGGTTTGATTCACCGTAAGGTTTAGGGTTAAGCCTATGACTCAGTTTTATTTGAGTGCTAGGTCTAGGGGTAGGGCTAATTTTCCAATTAGCATTAGGCATAGGGCTAGTGTTATGGTGAGGTTTAGGCTTAGAGTTAGGGTTAGATTTATAGTTAGGATTAGATCTAGGTTTAGGGCTAGGGCAAAAGTTAGGGCTAGGGTTGGAGCTAAATTTAGGGCTAGGGTTTGTGTTATTTAAAATAAGTTTAAAACTAGGGATAGGACTACAGTTAGAATTTGAGTTAGTCTTAGGGGTAGGGTTGGTGTTAGATCAAAATTAGTACTAGGATTAGTGCTAGGATTAGTGTTAGGGCTAGGCTTAATTTTAGGGCTAGGGTTAGGGTTAGAGTTAGGATTAGGCTAGGTTAAATGCTAGGATTAGGGCTAAGTTTTGTGTTAGGTTTAGGGATGGGATTAAAGCTAGGGCTAATGTCAGGTCTAGGTTTATGGTTAGAGTTAGTTTTAGGGTATGGTTTATGGCTATTTCTAGTGTAAGTGTTAGGTTGAGTTTAGGGTCATATTAGAGATAGGGTTATTATTAAGTTCACTGTAACAGTTATGGTTTGGGTTAGGTTAAGGTTGAGGGTTGGGGCTCTAATCAGCATTAGGGTTAGGGCTAAAGTTAGGGTAATGGATATGGTTAGGTTTAGGGTTCAGGTTAGATTTAGAGTAATGGATAAATTTAGGGTTAGTTATAGGGTTAGGGTTATCATAGAGTTAGCATTAGGATTAGGGTTATGGTTAGGGTAATGGATAGGGTTAGAGCTAGGATTAGGTCTAGGTTTATGCTTAGGATTAAGTCTAGGGTTAGGATTGGGGTTAGGGAAATTTTAGGGTTAGGCTTAGGTTTAGTGTAATGTTTAGGGCTAGGGCCAGGAAAGGGTTATGGTTAAAACAAGGTGTAGGGCTCAGATTAGGGCTATGCTTTGGGTTAGGTTAGGCCTAGGGTTAGGGCTACAGCTAATGTAAGAACTAGGGTTATGATTAGCTCTACTTTTAGCATTGGGTTTAGGGCTATGTCTAGTTTTAGGGTTAGGATTATTTTTAGGGTGATGTTAGAGGTAGGGTTGTTACAGGGTCAGAGTCACGGTCAATGTTATTTTTAGGGTAGGATAGTACTGGAATTAAGGCTAAAGTTAGGGCTAGGTGTTGGGTTAAGTTTTGGTTTAAGTGAAAGTTTAGGGTTAGGGCTGTGGCTCAGTTTTGTTTTAGGGCTAGAACTATGTTAGCATTAGTTTTAGGATTAGGGTTAGTGTTAGGGCTAATGTTAGTGTGAGTTTTACGGTTAGGTTTAGGGTTAGATTTAGAGTTATGGTTACATCTAAGAGAAGGGCTAGGGCTAGGTTTAGGGCTAAGGTTAGGACAAGTGTTAGGGTTATGTTAAGGGATAGGGTTAGATCTAGGAATAGAGCTAAGGTAAGAGTTGAAATTAGTCTTAGTGCTATTGTTAGGGTTAGTGTTAGGGTTAGGGCTAAATTAGGGCTAGGATCAGGTCTAGGGTTAGTTGCAGGTTTAGGTCTAGGGCTAGGGTTAGGGTTAGGTTTAGGGGAAGGGATGAGGTTATAGCTTGATTCAGAACTAGGGTGAGGGGTAAAATTAGGGATAGGGCTATGTTAGGATACAGGTTAGGATCAAGGCTAGGTTTAGGGATAGGATGAGGGCTAGCATTTATGTTAGGGTTATGGCAAGTATAAGGGCTAGGGCTAATATTATGTCTAGGTTTACTTTTAGGGATAGTTTTAGGGTAAGTTTTATGGCTAGGTCTAGTGTCAGAGTTAAGATTAGGGTAAGGTTCATGTTTAGAGCTAAGCATATTAAAATGGTCAGGGTTTTGTGTTTGGGTAGGTTAAGATTTAGGGTTAGGACTCAAACTAGTGTTATGGTTAGAGTTAGGGTTAGGGTAATGGATAGGGTTAGGGTTAGGCCTAGGGTTAGCATTAGGTTTATTGTTATCTTTAGTGTAATTGATAGGGTTAGAGCTAGTGTTAGGGTTAGAGTTATGGTTAGGATATGTCTAGAGTTAGGGTTAGGTTTAGGGTTAAGGCTAGGATTAGGGTTAGGGTTAGGGTACTTTTTAGGTTTTAAGCTAGGGTTAGTGCTAAGGCTAGGTTTAGGTTTAGGTTTAGGACTAGGGTTAATGTTATGGTTAGGTTTAGGGTTAGTATTATGGTTAGGTCTAGAGTTTCATGAGGTTTAGGGTAATGGACAGGGTGAGATGTTGGGTTAGGGTTAGGGTTAGGTTTAGGACTAGGTGTAGGATTATATTTAGGGATGGTTAGGTTTGAGCTAAGGTTAGGACTACAGCAAGGATTGTGTTTAAAGTTAGATCTAGAATTAGGTTTATGGTTAGGATTAGAATAGGTTTTGCCTTAGGGCTATGGTTATCATAAGGTTTATGGCTAGGATTAGGGTAATGAGTGAGGTTAGAGCTAGGGTTAAGGCTAGGATTAAGTTTAGGATTAGGGACAGGGTTAAGGTTAGGCTTAGGCTTAGGGTAAGTCTTATAGTTAGGTTAAGGGTAAGGGAAAGGGATTGAGTAAGTGTTAGGGTTAGGTTGAGGGTTTGGGTTAGAATCAGGATAGGGATAGAGGTAGGGTAAGAGTTAGGCTAGGATTTGGGTTAGGGTTTGGGCTAGAGTTATGTTTAGGGTAAAGGTGAGGGTTTGAGCTAGAGTTAAGGCTAGGGCTATGTTGAGGGTTAGGTTCAGCATTAGGTCTAGGAATAGGATTATGGTAGGTTTAGAGTTAGGGTTAGGGTTATGGCTAGGGTTATCATCAGGAGTAGAATTAGGGTTAGGGTAATGGATATGGTTATACATAGGTTTAGATGTAGGGTTCTGGTTAGATTTAGTTTTAAGGTTAGGGTTAAGGCTATGATTATGTTTAGGATTATGGTATGGGTTATGGTTTGATCTAGTGTTAGGGCTATGGTGAGTATTAGTTTTAGGGTTATGACCAGGATTAGTTTTTTTTTTTTTTTTTTTCCGTTTTAGGTTTTAGGGTTAGGGTTAGGGTTTAGGTTGGCTAAGGTTATAAAGTAGAGTTAGGTATTAGCGTTAGGGTAATGGGTGGTTTAGAGCTAGGTTTGCATTTAGGTTTATTGTTAAGATGAGGGTTAGGGTTTGTGTTAGGTTTAGGGTTAGGGTTACGGATAGGNTAGAGTTATGATTTGGGCTTGTTGTAGGGTTAGGGTTATGGCTAGGTCTAGTGTTAGGTTTATATTTTCGGTTAGGGTCAGGTTGAGAAGTTGATTTACTGTTAAAGGCAGGATCAGAGTTCGAGTTAGAGTAAGAATTAGGTTTAGAACCAGAATTAGGACTAGGTTTAGGTCTAGGAGTAGGTTTAGTGTTTGGGTTAGGTTAAGGGTTATTGTTAGGGCTAGGTTTTTGTTTAGGTCTAGGGCTAGAGTTAAGGCTAGATTTAGAATTAGGTTTAGGTCTACAGTTAGTGTTAGGGTTTGGTCTAGATTTAGGGTCAGGATTAGACCTAGGGTTAGCGTTAAGGTCAGAATAAGGGTCAGGGTTAGCATCAGGGTTTGGGATAGAATTAGAGCTAGAGTGGGGGCTACAGTTAGGACTATAAATGGGGTTAGGGTTAGGGTTAGTGTAATTGGTAGGTTTAGAGCTAGGTTTAGGGCTAGGGTTAAGGTTAGAATTAGGGCTAGGGTTAGCTTCACAGTTAGGGATAAGTCTAAGTTTATATTTAGGGTAAGGATCAGGCTTTGAGCTAGGGTTATGACTAAGGCTAGTGTTAGGATTAGGGTTATGGCTAGGGTTATTGTTAGGGTTATGCTTAGGGCTAGGTTTAGGCCTAGGATTCGTTCTACAAGTATGGCAATATGTAAGTCAGTGGATGTGTAACCGATGTGATTCTGCAATCTGTATATGGGGTAAAAATGGGAGTTCATAACCCACTTGAATCAAAATGTAATATATGATATATCAAGAACCATGTAATGTTTTGAACAACCAACAATAAAAATTTTTAAAAAAAGACTATGGGTAATGTAAGAGCTAGGGTTATAATTAGGGCTAGTTACAGGTTTAGGGTTATAGCTAGGTGTAGTGTTAGGTTTAGGTTTTCATTTAGGGTCAGGTTTAGAGATAGGTTTAATGTTAAAGGGAGGGTCAGTGTTCAGATCAGAGATAGAGTTAAGGTTAAAGCCAGAATTAGTCTTGGATTAGGTTTAGTCTTTGCATTAGGTTAAGTGGTATTGTTAGGGCTAGGGCTAGGATTTTTTCTTAGGTCTAGGGATAGAGTTAAGACTGATTTAGGATTATGTTTAGGTCTAGGGCTTGTGATAGGTTTAGGCTTAGCTGTAAGTATTGGTAGGGCTAGTGTTAGGGTTTGGTCTAGTGTTAGGGTCAGGTTTAGACCTAGGGTTATTGTTATGGTCAGAATAAAGGTCAGGGTTAGGGTTAGGGTTAGGGTTTGGGATAGGTTTAGAGCTAGAATGAGGGCTAGGTTTAGGGTTTTTGTTAGCCTTAGGATTAGGGATAGGTCTAGGGTTACCATTAGGGTTAGCATTTTGCTTACGGTTAGGGATAGTGTTAGAGCTAGTGTTAGGGGTAGCTTTTGGGTTAGGGCTGAAGCTAGGTTTAGGGCTCAGTTAAGGCTATTTTTTTTCTGTTAGGGTTAGAACTAAGGTTAGGGAAAAGGCTAATTTAATAATGAGGGTTATAATTAGGGTTCTATTTAAGGTTAGTTTTAGGGGTTAGACCTCTAGTGTTAGGGTTAGTTTTAAGGTTATGTTGATATTTAGAGCTAGGATTAGTATTAGAATAGGATTCATGGTCAGAGTTAGTTTTACGGTTAGGGTTAGGACTCAAATAAGGGCTAGGGTTATTGTTAGGGTTCGGTGTAGGTTTAGAGTGGTGTTTAGATCCTGGGTGACTGTTAGGGTATGAGTCATCATCAGGGGTAGTTTAAGGTTATGGTTAGGGCTATAATTTAGAATAGGGTAAGGTCTAGTTGTAGTATTAGGGTTGGGTTTAAGTTAGGGTTTAGGATTAGGGCTACTACTCATTTTTGTTTTAGTCCTAGTGTTAGGATTAATGCTATTTTATGATTAGCATTAGGATTAGGGCTAGTATTAGTGTTAGGCTTAGGGTTAGTGTTAGGGTTACATTTAGAGTTAGGATTAGACCTAGCTTTAAGGCTAGGACTAAGGATAGGGCAAGGGTTATGGCTAGGGTTAGGTCTAGGGTTAAGGTTATTGTAAGACATAGGTTTAGATCTAAGGATAGTGTTAGTATGAAAATTAGAGTTAGTCTTAGGGCTAGGGTTAGGTTTATGGTTAGGAATACAGTTAAATTAGGGCTTTGATGAGGGCTAGGGTTAGTGTTCAGCCTAGCCCTATCATTACCATTATGGTTATGGTTAATTTTAGGATTAGGGATGGCGTTGTAGCTAGGTTTAGAGGTAGGGTTGGGGTTAGAGTTAGGGTTAGGGGTAGGGTTAGTGTTAAGGTTATGATTAAGGCTAGTTTTAGGGCTAGAATAAGGGCTAGTGTTTGTTTTAGTGTTAGGGATAGGATTAGGGCTAGGGCTAACATCAGGTCTAGGGTTATGGTTAAAGATAGTTTTAGGGTTAGGTTTCTGGCTATGCCTAGTGTAAGTGTTAGGTTTAGAATAAGGTCAAGTTTAGAGCTAGGAGAATTATTTGGGTTAGAGTCCTGGTTAGAGTTTGGTTTAGGTTAGGATTTAGGTTTAGGGCTCAAACTAGCATTTGTGTTAGGGTTAGGGTAATTATAGGGTTTGGTTTAGGGTTCAGGTTAGGTTTAGGGTAATTCATAGGGTTTGGGTTAGCGATAGGGTTAGGGTTAGGTCTAGGGTTAGCATTTGGGTAAAAGTTATGTTTAGGATAATAGATAGGGCTAGAGCTAATTTTAGAGCTACGGTTATGGTTAGGAATAGTCTTGAGTTAGGGTTACGGTTACTGTTAGAACTGGGTTTAGGTTTAGTGTTAAGTTTAGCATAAGGGTTAGGTATTGAGCTAGAGTTAGGGCTAGCACCAGGGTTAGGTTTAGGGTTAGGTCTAGGGATAGAATTATTGTAGGGTTAGGGTTAGGTTTAGGTCTAGGGATAGGATTATGGTAGGTTTACGGTTAGGGTTAGGTCTAGGGATAGGATTTTGGTAGGGTTAAGGTTAGGGATAGGGTTAGGGTTATCTTTAAGTTTAGGTTTCGAGTAATGAATACAGATAGATATAGGGTTAAGGTTAGGGTTATATTTCAGTTTAGGGTTAGGGTTATAGCTATGGTTATGTTTAGGTATTGTAAGGGTTAGGGTTTGTGCTAGGGTTAGGGCTATGGCGAGTGTTATATTTAGGGTTATGTCTAAGGGTAGCTTTCTAGTTATGGTTAGGGTTAGCATTAGGGTTTGGGCTAAGATTATCAATAGGTTTAGTGTTAGAGTTAGGTTAATGGGTAGGTTTAGAGCTAGGTTTAGGGATAGGGTTAAGTATAGGGTTAGGGCTAAGTTTAGGGTGAAAGTTAGGGATAGGTCTAGGTCTATGTTTAAGGTAAGGTTTTGGCTTTGAGCTATTGTTAGGTTAGGTTTAGGGTTAGGGTTAGGGTTTAGCTAGGTTTAGGTCTCGGATTAGGGCTAGTTTTTATGTTAGGGTTGAGGCTAAGATTAGGGAATGGCTAATGTAAGAACTAGGGTTACAATTATGGTTAATATTAAGGTTAGTGGTAGGGGTAGTTCTAATGTTAGGGTTTGGGTGATATTTATAGCTATGGGTAGTGTTAGTATATGAGTCATGGTCACGGTTAGTTTTAGGGTTAGGGTTAGGACTCAAATTAGGGCTAGGATTACTGTTAGGGTTTGATTTTAATTTAGGGTTGTGTAGAGATTGTGTGAGTGTTAGGATACGAGTCAGAGTCAGGGTTATTTTTAAGGGTAGAATTAGGACTCAAATTAGGGCTAGGGTTTGGTCTAGGTGTAGAGTTAGAATATTGTTTAAGTTAAGGTTTATGTTTTGGCCTCTTGTTTGGTTTTGTTTTAGTGCTAGGGTTAGGGTTAAAATTGTTTTGATTTGCATTAGTGTTAGTGTTAGGGCTATGGTTTGGATTAGGATTAAGGCTAGGTTTAAGGTTAGGATTAGGTCTAGGTTTTGTGTTAGGTCTAGGGCAAGAATTAGGGCTAGGGCTAATATCTGGTCTAGTGTTGCAGTTAGGGATAATTTTAGGGTTAGGTTTAGAGAAAGAGTCAGGTTTAGAGCTAGGGGTATTATTAGAGTCAGAGTCAGGTTTGGGTTTGGGTTAGGTTAAGGTTTAGGTTTCGGGCTCAAATTAACATTAAGGTTAGAGTTAGGGTTAGGGTAATGGTTAGTGGTTAGGTTTTGTGATAGGTTTAGGGTTAGGCCGAGGGTTAGCATTAGGGTTAAGCTTGTCATTAAGGGTAATTTATAGAGTTAGAGCTAGTGTTAGGGCTAGGGTTATGATTAGGATTAGGGCTAGATTTAGGGTTAGGGTCAAGGTTAGGGCTAGGTTTAGGGTAAGGATTAGGATAAGGGTACAGTTTATGGTTTGAGCTAGGGTTAGTTCTAGGGCTAGGGTTAGGTTTAGGGTTTTGGTTATGGTTAGTGTTAGAGTTAGGGCTTCGGTTAACATTAGTGTTAGGGTAATTGATAGGGTTAGATTTCAGGTTAGATTTAGGGTTAGTTTTAGTGTTAGCATACGGTTAGGTTTAGAATAAGGGTTAGGTTTGATGTAGATTTAGGCTTAGGTTTAGGGTTAGGTTTCAGTTAGTTCTAGGGTTAGGCTTATGTTTAGGGTTAGGGTAGGTTTAGGTTTACGTCTAGGTTTATCATTAGGGTTAGGTTTAGGGTTAGGGTTATGGGTAGGGTTCAATCTAGTGTTAGGGCTAGGGTTAAGTTTAGGATTATGGCTAGGGTTAGGTTTAGAGTTAGGCCTTGGGTAAGTGTTATGGTTAGATTAAGTATAAGTATTAGGGATCAAGCTAGGGTTAGGGATAGTGTGAGGTTTGGGGTTATGGTTAGGTTAATGTATAGAGTTAAAGATAGGGTTAGGGTGACATTTAGGTTTTTGGCTAGGGTTATGTTTAGGGTAAGGTTTAGGGTTTGAGCTTGATTTAGGGCTATTGTGAAGGTTAGGGTTAGGGTTAGGGTTAGGGCTTGGTTTAAGTGTATGGTTATGCTTAGGGTTAGGTTTAGGGCTACAATTATGGCTAGATTTTGTGTGAAGTTTAGGACTAGTGTTAGGTTTATGGATAATCTAAGAGCTATGGTTATGATTATGGCTAGTTTTAGGGTTAGTCTAGGGTCAGGGTTATTTTGGTGTTTAGGATAAGAATTAGAGTTAGAGTTTGTGTTCGGGTAAGTGTCAGTGTTCGGGTTAGAGGTAGTTTTAGGGTTATGGCCATAATTAGGATTAGATTTAAGTCTAGGGTGAGTTAGGGTTTGGTTAGGTTAAGGGTTATTGTTAGGTTGAGGGCTAGAGTCATGGCTATATTTTGGATTAGATTTAGTCTAGTGCTAGTGTTAGTGCAGATTTAGGTATAGGTTTACATGTAGGGCTAGTGTTAATTTTCAGGTTAGAGTTAGGGTCAGGTTTAAAACAAGGGTTAGTGTTAGGGTCATAATAAGGGTCCTGGTAAGGGTTAGAGTTGGGTTAATTTTAGAGCTAGAATGAGGGCTAGGGTTAGGATTAGTAATAGAGTTAGGGTTGGGGTAGACTAAGAATTAAGGTTAGGACTAGTGTAGCAATAGGATTAAGGTTAGACTTAGTGTAAAAGATAGAATTAGAGCTAGGACTAGGACCATGGATAGGGTTAGGGTTAGGGTTAGGGTTAGGATTAAGGCTATGTTTAGGGCTAATGTCAGGTCTAGGGTTGGACTGAGGGATAGATTTAGGGTAAAGATTACGGCTAGGTATAGTGTAAGGGTTAGGTTTAGGATTAGGGTATGGTTTAGAGCTAGAGATATTATTAGGGTTAGATTCAGGGTTATGGTTTGGGTTAGGTTAATGATTAAGTTTAGGGCTCAAATTAGCTTTAGATTTAGGGTTAGGATTGTGGATATAGTTAGTTTTAGGGTTCAGTTTAGGTTTAGGGTAATAGATAGGTTTAGGGTTAGGAATAGTTTAGGGATATCATAAGGTTAGCATAGGGTATTGTTAGGGTTAGGGTAATGGATAAGATTAGAGCTAGGGTTAGGGCTAGGGTTATGGTTAGGATTAGGGCTAAGGATAGGTTTAGGGTTAGCACAAGTTTTGGGGTTAGGGTTAGGTTTAGGGTAAGGGTTATGGCTAGGGTTAGGGTTATGGTTAGGGATAAAGGTAGTGTTAGGTCTCTGATTAGTGCTTATTTGGGGCTAAAATTAGGTCTAGGGTTTGTGTTAGGGTTAGGCCTTCTGTTAGGCTTAGGTTTACATTTAGGGATAGGGTTAGGTTTTGGGGAAGGGATGGTATTATAGCTAGGTTTAGGGCTAGGTAGAAAATTAGAATTATGGTTAGGGCTATGGTTATGGTTTTGGTTATTAATAAGGCTAGGTTTAGGGCTAGGTTAAGGGCTAGGGTTTGTTTTAGGGTTATGGCAAGAATTAGGGCTAGGGCTAATGTGCAGTCTAGGGTTATGGCTAGGGACAGATTTAGGGTTAGGTTTATTGCTAGGTCTAGTGTAAGGGTTAGGTTTAGAGTAAGGGTCAGGTTTAGATCTAGGTGTATTACTAGGGTTAGGGTCAGGTTTAGGGTTTATTTTAGGTTAGGATTTAGGGTTAGGGCTTGAAATAGCATTCAGTTAGGTTTAAGTTTTAGGTTAGGTTTAGGGTAATTGATAGTGTTAGAGTTAGCGATAGGGTCAGGGTTAGGCCTATGGTTATCATTAGGTTAAGGTTTATGATTAGAGTGATGGATAGGGTTAGAGCTAGGGTTAGGGCTAGGGTTATTGTTACTATTAGGCCTACAGTTAGAGTTAGATTTAGGCTTAGGAAAGGGTTATGTTTAGGGTTACTGTATGATTTAAGTTTTGAGCTAGGGTTAGTTAGCACTAGGACGAGGGTTAGGTTTAGGTTTATGTCTATGTTAGGGTTACAGTTAGGGTCTGGATTACTGTTAGTGTTAGGGCTAGGGTTATCATTAGGTTCAGGGAATTGGGTAGGGTTAAATGTCAGGTTAGGTTAGGGTTAGGATTAGGATTAGTTTTAAGGTAATGGTTAGGGTTTGAGCTACGGTTAGGTTAGGGTTAGGGTTAGGGTTAGGGTAATGGATAGGTTTAGGGGTTGCGATAGGGTTAGGGTTTGGCCTAGGGTTAGCGTTAAGTGTAGGGTTAGGGCTAGTTTTAGGATTAGCATTAGGGTTATTGCCAGTGTTAGGGTGAGGTTTAGGCTTAGGTTTAGGATTAGATTTAGAGTTAGGTTTAGATCTAGAGTTAGGGCTAGGGCGAAGGTTAGGTGTTGGGTTTGGGCTAGGGTTAGGGCTAGGTTTTGGGTTATAATAAGTGATAGTTTTAGAACTATTAATAGAACTATGGTGAGAGTTAAAGTAGGCCTTAAGGCTAGAGTTAGGGTTACAGTTAAGGTTAGGGTAAATTAGGGCTAGGATTAGAGCTAGGGTTAATGTTAGGGTTAGGGCTAGGTTTAGGTCTAGGATTAGTTTTAGGGTTAGGGTAGGGTAAGTTATGATGTTACAGCTAGATTTAGGCTAAGGAGAGCATTAAAATTAGGGTTATTGCTAGGGTTAAGTTTAGGGTTAGGACTAAAGCCAGTTTTAGGCCTAGGATTAGTGCTACAGTTTGTTTTAGGGTTAAGGCTATCATTAGTACTAGTTTTAATATTAGGTCTACAGTTATGGTTAAGGATAGTTTTAGGGATATGTTTATGGCTAGGTATAGTGTAAGGGTTAGTATGTGGGTTAGGGTCAGCTTTAGAGGTAGGGGTATTATTAGGGTCAGGGTCATAGTTAGGGTTTGGTTTAGGTTAAGGTTGAGGGTTAGGGCTCAAATTAGGATTAGGTTTAAAGTTATAGTTAGTGTAATGGATATGGTTAGGTTTAGGGTTCAGGTTATGTTTATTGTAATGGATAAATTAGGGTTAGAGATAGTGCTAGATTTAGGCCGGGATTTAGCATTAGGTTTAGGGTTAGGGTTAAGGTAATGGATATGGTTAGAGCTAGGGTTAGGGCTAGGATTATGGTTAAGTTTAGGGGTAGGTTTAGGATTAGGTTAAAAGATAATGCAAGGCTTCAAATTAGGGTTAGATTTAGGGTAAGTGTTAGGGCTTGATTTACGGTTAGTGTTAGGGTTAAAGGTACGGTTGGATCTCGGATTAGGGCTAGGTTTTGGGTAATGTTAGGGCTAGTGTTAAGGATATAGCTAATGTAAGAACTAGGGTTAAGATTTGGGCTAGTTTTAGAGTTACCATTAGGGCTAAGTCTAGTTTTAGGATTAGGTTTAGATTTAGGGTGATGTTTTGAATGAGGGTTAGTATTAGGTTCAGAATCAGGATCAGGGTTAATTTTAGGGTCAGGGGTGGGAATTGAATTAGGGGTAGGCTTAGGGCTAGATGATGGATAATGATTTGGTTTAGGTTAAGGTTTAGGGTAATTTCTATGGCTCGGTTTTGTTTTGGGGCTAAGGATAAAGTAAAGGGTAGTTAACATTAGTGATATTGCTAATGATAGTGTAAGTTTAGGATTGGGGGTAGATTTAGAGTTATAATTAATTCCAGGATTAGGGCTATTGCTGGGGTATAGCTAAGGTTAGGGATAGTGTTTGGGTTATGATCAGTAATAGGGTTAGAACTAGGAATAGGGCTAGGGCGAGAGTTAGAGTTAATCTTAGGGCTAGGGTTACGGTTTGGTTTAGGGTTAGGTTTAGGGGAAGGGATGCCTGTTGGCTTTCCACCTCCACTTCCATTTACTCATATAGGTCAAAATGAAGTGAAACCTTAAAATACAAAGTGTTCATGATAACGAACCATTGATTCGAGAAGGCCCAAAACTTGGGAGCATACTAAGGGTAGATAAAAGGTGAATCCTGCCCAGTATCAAAGAAATTAGCACAAAACCAACTCTCAGTCTAACATTATCTCTAACCCTAGCCCTAGCCTTATCCCTAAACCTAACACTAACTCTAATTTGATTAGAGAACCATTGATCCTAGGAGTCCCGCACTTGGGGAGCCTTGTGGGGTAAGGTGAAATGAAGTGAAAATTTAAAATACAAATTGTTCCTGACAGCAAACCTTTGAATGGAGAATGCCTAAACCTATGGAACAGAGTAAATCTAGCTAAAAGATAAATCCTTCCAAGTATCAAAGAATTTTGAATAAAACTAACTCTAAACCTAACACTAGCTCTAACCCTAACCGTTCCCCTAACCCTAACTTTTTTATGGAACCATTGACCATAGATGTTCCAAACCTGAGCAGCCTAATAGGGCAAGCTAAGTGATAAATACTGTGCAGTATCAAAGAAATCTGACCAAATAATTGATGGAGTATATCAGTACATGCATATTTCCCTGTTATCTCCTAAAGGATTCTGAATAAAGTTGTTTTTACATGATTTAGCTTAGGCCTACTTTCACAAGAACAAACCAGAGATTGCCCACAGGGAATTGATGAAGTGTGAAGTTTCAAGCAGCACCAACACTGTTTGATTTCCAGCTCCATTTCCTTTTACCTATATAGAGTGAAATGAACTGAAACTTTAAAATACAAACTGTTCCTTACAGAGAACCATTAAACCTAGGAGGCCTAAACATGTGGAGTATAGTAAGGATAGAAGAAAAATGAATCCTTCCCTGTATCAAAAAAATTGAACAAAACTAACTCTAACCCTAATACTAGCTCTAATACTAGTTCTAATACTAACCTTAACACAAACCCTAACCTGTTTAAAAAAATGGTGATGCTAGAAGGCCCAAACTTGGGGAGTTTAGTGGGCTAAGCTATCAGATGAATCCTATGCAGTATCAAAGAAATATGGCCAAATAATTGGGGTGGTATTTCAGTTCATGCATATATCTCCTTTTTCTGCAAAAGGGCTCTCAGATAAAGTTGTTTTTGCCATCTTCACCTTAAGGCTACTTTCACAAGGAACAAACCAGAGAGTTCCCACAGAGAACTGATTCAATGCCTGAAGTTTTAAGCAGCTAGCACCAACCCGGTTTAATTTCAGCCTCCATTTTCATTTATGTATATGGGTCAATATGAAGTGAAACCTTAAAATACAGAGTGCTCCTGGTAGCGAACCATAGAAACAAGAAGGCCCAAACCTGGGGAGCATATTAAAGATAGGTAAAAGATGACTCCTTCCAAGTATCAAAGAAATTTGAACAAAAGTAACTCTCACACTAACACTATATCTAACCCTAGCCCTGAACCTCAACCTAACACTAACCCTAACCTGATTAGAGAACCATTGATCCGAGAAGTTCCACACTTGGAGGGTTTTGTGGGGCAAGCTAAATAATGAATCCTATGCAGTATTAAACAAATCTGACCAAATTATTATGGGAGGAATTACACTGCATGCATATTTCCCTGCCTTCTTCTAAAGGGCTTCTCGGATAAAGTTGTTTTTGCATGATTCAGGTTAGTCCTACACTCACAAGGAACATACCACAGTATCCCCACAAAGAATTGAGGGTGTGTGTGCAATTTCAAGCAACTAGAATAAGCCCTGTTTGATTTCCATGTCTATTTCCATTTACTCATATAGGTAAAAATGAAGTAAAATGAAAATGTTAACTGTTCCTGACACCAAACAGTTGGACCAAAAGACCTAAACCTGGGGAAAATAGTAAGGTTAGTTAAAGATGAATCCTGGATTGTATCAAAGAAATTTGAATTAAGTAACTCTAACCTTATCACTACCTCTAAACTTAGCCCTAATCCTAACCCTAAACATTAACATAGCCCTATACCTAACTATAACTTTAACCCTAATTTTAACTGTAACCATTGCCCAAACCCTAGCTCTAACTCTATCCATTACCATAATCCTAACCCTAAACCTAATGGTAACCATAGCCCTAACCTTAACCTTTACTTTGAACCTGCTCTAACCCTAATCCTGTCCTAGACCTAAACCTAGCTCAAACCCTAACACTTACTCTAAATCCACCCCAACCCTAAGCCTAACTCTAACCCTAACTCTAACTATAGTCCTAAACCTAACCATAAACCCAGCCCTAACCCTAGCTGTATTCCTATCCATTACCCTAAACATAAGCCTAACCCAAATGCTAACAATAGGACTAATCCTAACCGTATTGCAACCCTAACGCTATTCAAAACCCTAAAACTAACCTGAACCCTAAATCTAACCCGATCAATTATGCAAAACCTAATGTTAATTCGAGCCTTTACCCTAGATCTTAACCTAAACCAATCCCTACCCTGACCCTGACCCTAATAATACATGTAGCTCTGAACCTGACTTTACCCTAAACCTTACCCTTATGTTGTACCTAGCCATAATCTAACCCTACAACTATCCTTAACCATAATTCTAGGCCTGGCATTAACCCTAGCCCTAATCCTAGCCCTATCCCTAACACAAATCCTCGTTCTAGCCCTAAATCTAGCTTTAATCCTAATCTGTACCCTAACCCTAGCTCTAACCCTATGTATAACCCTTGCCCTAGTCCTAAACCTAGCTATAACCTCATTTTGCAATAACTCTAAACCTAACCCTTACCCTAACATTAACCCTAATCCTAGCCCTAATGCTAAGCCTTACCCTAACACTATCCCTAGCACTAATCCTAGCCATAATTTATCCCTAACCCTAAACCTACTCCTAACTCTAGCCCAAAGAATAACTCTACCTTTAGCCATAGCCATATTCCTAGTACTAACCCTATTGTGACCATAACTGTAACACTAGTATTAACCTTACACCTAATCCTAGCACTAGCCCTAAACCTAGAACTAACCATAACAAAAAAATCTAAGCCTAAACCTCAACCTACCACTAGCCTTAACACTATTGATAATCCTAAAGCTATCCCTAAACTTAGCCATAGTTCTAAAAGAAAAGTGAGCCATAGCAATAACCATAGCCCTAGACCTAACATTATCCATATTTCTAATTCTTACCCTAACCCTAACACAAAACCTAGCCCTACACCTAGCCTTAACCCTAGCCCTAATTCGAGTCCTATCCCTAAACCTAAAGGTAATATTGATCCTGTCTCTGACCCTAACACTAACCCTGTCTCTAATCATCACCCTGAACATAAACCTAACCCTAACACTAGACCTAGTCTTAACGGTAACCCTAAACTAGCCCTATTTGTAACCTTGTCGTGACCCCTCGCCGGCAAGGGAAAACACGACACAGGATTCTTCTTTCAGCAGTTTATTCAGGCCTTGAGTCATGTATCATCTTCTAGCGCCAGCGCCCGCCACGCCCAAGCACAGCTTAATAAAGCCCCCCGCATCCCAATCCTAAGCTGCCACGTGGATCTCTCTCATAGGGTGGTAAGGGATTGCGCGCCAACTCTCCATAAAAGGAGTTGTTTATCACAGGCCACAGTGGAAGCCGGCGCCATCTTCTAATGGCGGCCACGGTCTATAAGAATGGCTTACCACAGTTCCCCCTTCTATTTTATATAACAATGCAGGCGAAAGTAGAGGTCCTATCCCACTGTGCAGAAGTGGCTGCAATGTATGGTTCAGTCCTAAGGAGGCGCCTTCCCCAGACCTGATCCCATATCAGCCGACGCCTTTTTTCGTAGGGCGGGGCGTGGACGTCAAACCCGCATGCAATAGGACATGCTTTCCTTGAGGTCCGTTGAGGGATCACTCAAGTGCAGTGCCTTGCCTCGCATCCTGCATCGTGACGACGGCGAGAAGTAGGATAACACAGGTAGCCTGGTAATAATGACAAAATTTAAGTTGGCAACACAATCCCTAAGCCCCAGAGGAAGGTAAAGAGTCTGTAGCCGAGAAGAAAGACCAGTCCTGAAACCCATCTGCGTGCAATGGTAACAAGACCTGCAGAGTGCAAGGGCTATTCAGCACTGGGAGAGAATAAGGAAGAGGACAGGCCAATCCCAGTGCAATGTGAAACTAACTTGGGGTGCAATGGCCCTGCCCAGAAATCACTGTTTAAGATGTGCAAGCCAGATTTGTGGAGAAATGCCATTTTCTAAGGCCGCAAGAGCCTGTACAATCATAGCCTTTTCTTGTGCATGGCGAGTTTTAAGGCGACAGAGAAGCCACAAACAAAGTATAACACCGAAGCAACACATTGCCCCAAAAATGCCCACTCCCACCCATTCCTTAAAGAAGGAAAAGGCAGAGGATAGCCAACTGGTGAATTGACCCAAAGTCACTGGTTCGACACGGGTACTATTCAAAACAGCAATCTGAGTTAGTTGAGACTGGATCAAGTTTTCTGCTTCCATGGACCAGGTTCCGGATAGATACTCCCCGATGATGCGGGAGGCATTTCTGGAATCATTAAATCTGACAGAGGTTATACATAAATGCGCACGTTGATCGACACAACCCAAATGTACTAGATCAAACAACTCCTCAACTTGAGCTTGAAGCAGATCTATCCTTTGATTAGCAGCCAGAATCCCAGATAAAATGTGTTGATTAATTCTACTTTGAGATTCAAGTATGGTGGATGTTTGTTGAATAACCTGATTAATAGTGGCAGCAGTTTGTACCTGGCTGGCCATGGCTACTCCAGCTGTAACTGCTGCAGCAGCAGATACCGCCACAGCTGTCACTATAGCTGCCGTAATTCCAAAATCTCTACGGGCTCTAATCAGTTCAACAATAGGAAAAGACTCTGGATCTGCAGTAACCGGAATCGGGACAAAGGTCGGAACTTTCATAACCACTGCCGTAGTCCAGGAGCCATTCCAACACTCAGACAAATAGCAGGTAATATTAGAACAATTAAGCATCCCCTGTGATGTATCATTAGCCAAAATAAACAGGAACGGAGATTGGAGACAGACTGCTGCGGAGGGTAATGTAGCATTAGATAATTGTGAATTATTTGCAGAAATTTTAAGCCTCCTACCTCGCTCCGAGTCTTGGGTACTGCCAGAAACATTAAACAGCCAACTTTGGACTCCTCGTAATTGAGCCAAAGCGGAAATATCAGCTGTGGCTCCCTTTTCATTGGAAATCAACCATTGAAACCAAGACCAACCTGCTCCTATAGAGGAATTATTGTTGGAAGAATTATACAAGTATCTTTTAAGAGAGGGGGAAAGGGAGAAACCTTTAGCGACCTGATGTTTCTCCCAAGAATGATCTTGGCAAGGCGTGAATGTTGGGGGGAAGCCACACTCAGGAGTGCAATAAGGAGAAGCCTTAAAATGAGTGGCATTAGAGGTCTGATTAGAAGGAGACAACGGAATTAACACCTGGGAAGTAATGGCCAGAGTGGTAATATTAAGCTCAGAAGTATTTGTCAAGCTTCCTGAGCCCTGGTTTTTCCCTGAGCTAATTTGTAGGAGCACTGCACCCAAAACTCCCTGCGAGATCCGACTGTACTGCAATGGGTCCTCCCAGTTAGTCAAGTTCTTAAGTTTTAAATGGATGCAATCACCCTTGGAAAAACTGAAGCAAAAAACTCCTGTGAGATTGATGCTGGAGAGATTGAAGGACCGATCTTGGTCCCCTCTAGGGGAAACACAAGGAGCAGACATCTCACATGAAGTAGAAAAAAGAGTGGGGAGAACACTAGAATTGCTATGAACCGGCATCGGCATTGGCCACGTTCGAGCTACCGCCCACCACTGCATTGATGTCCCCTGTACCATCGATATCAGCATTAGAACCAGGACACTCAGTAGAAGGATGGTCCTCATCATGAGATTGTTGTAGCGCCTCCTGTTGTTGGTTGATTGATGTCGGGACTCTTCTTGTCAGGCGTTCTGGAACCCACACCGGCTCCGTCCGGTCCTGTGGGAAAACACAGACGGAACCTCGTGCCCATGCCAGCACGGGATCAGGCCCATACCATTGTCCAGAAAGTACATCTTTCCACTTAACGTGCCCAAAGTTCGGGGCAGAGGGCGAACAGTGCCTAGTCGCAGCAGAGCGCCCTTGGATGTCCAAATTCAAGAAATTAATAGTAAATAGAGCCAGGGAGAGGCGCTCTTTCGGGGTGTGGCCTAAGCCAATTCCCCCTTTTTGTTTTATTAACATCTCTTTTAGAGTCTTATGAGCACGCTCTACAATACCCTGACCTTGTGGATTGTAAGGTAAACCATGGACAAGCTGGATACCCATCTGGCTGCAAAAGGAAGAAAATTGTCGTCCAGTATACGCTGGACCATTGTCCGTTTTAATGGTCTGTGGTAAGCCCCATGCTGCCCAGGCTTCCAAGCAATGCGTGATAACATTTCCAGCCTTTTCACCAGACAAAGCAGAAGCATGGATAATGCCAGAACAAGTATCCACAGACACATGGACATACTTAAGCTTGCCAAAGTCAGGGATATGAGTGACATCCATTTGCCATATTGTTAAAGACCGCAAACCACGAGGATTTACGCCCACAGAAGGAGGATGATGCAAAATGACGCAATTAGGGCAATCCAAGACAATCTGGCGAGCATCAGCACGGGAGATAGTAAAGCGCTTTTGAAGTGCTCGTGCATTAACATGAAATTTACTGTGAAAGTTTCTAGCTTGGTCTAAGGAGGAAACGAGGAACATCCAAGAAGGACGAGTAGCAAGGTCAGCTTGGGCATTGCCAGCAGAAAGAGCACCCGGTAAACCTGTGTGAGCTCGAATATGCAAAGGGTAAAAACAGGCGGAGCGATTCCAAATCAGTGTTTGAAGATGGAGAAAAAGGGAAGACATTACTCCTGATGTGTGTATGGGACCCACTGCTTCCAACACCTTTAAAGCTTGAACTACATAAATAGAATCTGAGATTAAGTTAAAAGGAAATGGACATTGTTCAAATACTTTTATGACAATTTGTAACTCCACCCATTGTGGATTGCCAGGAGCAAACTGATGTTGGATAGGAGGTTGATCATTTACCACATAGGCTCCAATACCAGTTTTGGATCCATCTGTAAAGATATTTGCAGCTCCTGGGATAGGCGTAGAAGAAGTGATTTTAGGAAAAATGATAGGATGTTCCTTAACAAATGTTATAAGAGGATGTGAAGGATAGTGATTATCTATCTCTCCTGGAAAAGAGCATCGCAATATAGCCCAATTATCCAGGTTAGCACACAAAACTTGAATTTGTTGACACGTATAAGGGACAATCACAGACGTCGGAGGAAAACCAAAAAATTGTATACTTTGTTGTATCCCTAACATAGCTAAGGAAGCAACTGCATCAGGATAATACTCAAGGGATTTTCCAGGGGATATACGTGGATGTATCCACAATAAAGGACCATCTTGCCATAAAACTCCAGTGGGTTGCCGTACAGTGGCGAGCACACATAATTGAAGAGGCTTATCCTCTTGAAGCCTGCAAAGGCTAGCATGTTGTATAGCCTCCTCCACTTTCAGCAGCGCTGACCTTGCTTCCTCAGTAAGATGCCGAGGGGAAGAAAGGTCTGAATCACCTTTAAGAATTTCATACAAGGGTTTTAATTCAGCATTGGGAATATGTAAATAACCCCTAATCCAATTTATGTCACCCAATAATTTTTGGAAATCATTTAAGGTACGTAAATTATCAGTCCTGAGAGTCACCTTTTGGGGTGTAATAGTTTTACAAGAGATACTAGCACCAAGATAATCAATAGAACCTCCTGTTTGTACTTTATCAGGTGAAATAAGCAAGCCCTTTGATTGTAATAAATGTACCAAATCAGTGTAAGCTGCTTCCAACATATTTTTGGTTTTGGCTGCCAGCAATATATCATCCATATAATGTATACACTTTAACAATGGATACTTTTGTCTGAGTGGAACAATGGTCGCTCCTACAAACATTTGACACATTGTAGGACTATTGGCCATGCCTTGAGGCAAAACCACCCATTCAAACCTTTGATCAGGTTCCTCATGATTACATGAAGGCAGAGTAAAAGCAAAACGTTCGGAGTCCTGAGGATGCAATGGAATGGAAAAGAAACAATCTTTAATGTCTATACATATCACTGGCCAATTTTTTGGAATTGTTGAAAGCAAAGGCAAACCTCTCTGAATGGGTCCCATGAGCTGCATTTGAGCATTAATGGCCCGTAGATCATGTAACAACCGCCATTTTCCAGACCTTTTTTTAATAATAAATATGGGTGTATTCCATGGAGAAGTGGAGGGTTTTATATGACCCAACTTTAATTGTTCTTGTACTAAAGCATAAGCTGCAGTCAATTTTTCAGAGGGGAGCGGCCACTGAGGAACCCACACCGGCTCCCCTGTTTTCCAGGTAATGGGCACCTGATCCTCAGCGGCCCCTAAGAAAAACCCAGCCTATGTCTATCAAGTTTTTGTTGAGGTTCTAAAGGATGTCTACGCCCCTGCAAATTTTTTCCTAATCCAAAACCTGGTCTATATCCCATGTCCTGCATTATCTTTTGGGCAACTGGTGAATATTCATTACTAAGTTGAAACCCCATGTCCTTCATAAGATCACGTCCCCATAGAGAGATTGGGAGATCGAGCACATATGGTTGAAAAGTGCCAGAACGTCCTTCAGAATCTTTCCATGATAAATGCCTGCAGCTGACTTGTGGAGCTTGAGCGTATCCCAAACCTCTTAGTGATTGATTTGAGAGCTGCACCGGCCACCCCTTTGACCAGTCCTTTAATGCAATTATGCTACGATCCGCCCCAGTATCTAGTAAACCTAAAATTGATTTGCCCTCTATAGTTAACTTTAAAGTGGGACGGTCATCCATATCTAAGGACAGGTAAACACAATTCCCTCCGGTAGTTCCAATTTCAGCACTTGTCCTTAAAAAGGAATCAGCAGGAAAGCGGGTATGTAAACTGGGTAAAATTAGCAATTGAGCAACCCGGTCTCCTGGGGAGATGGACACAATGCCTTTTGGAGCTTCCACCATAACCTTCACTGTTCCCACCGTATCCGGATTAATAATCCCAGGGAAAACATGAAGGCCTTGTAGGACGGAGGAAGCACGCCCAATTAACAAGCCCACAGTGCCAGGTGGTAAAGGTCCTTTAAACTCAGTTTCCACCAACTGGACTCCCATTTTGGGAGTTAATACGAGTCTGGTGGTGGAGCAGAGGTCCAGTCCCGCGGCACCTGCAGTGGCTCTCCGCGATTCTTGGGATGACGCAGGGACGGCCATGACTCGTTCTCCATTGTCCCATTTTCCATTGCCCCATATATTTGTGGGCCCTGGGGTCGGGGGCCCCCCCGGCCGTTTTTTGACATGTTTCTATCTTTTAAAGGTTGACCATGTATATCTCTGACGGACCTACACTCATTAGCCCAATGCTTTCCCTTTTTACATCTGGGGCATAAGCCCGGTTGACGGCTAACAGAGGTGGGCTCAATTTTGGATGTTCCCTTCTTGTTAGGACATTCTCGTTTAAAATGTCCTCCTTGACCGCACCCAAAACACTTTCCGACAACAGGGCTGGATTTATGTGATAATTGAAGGACAGCAGCAGCAAGGCCTGCATTAGTTAACGGCCCACCTATTTCTCTACAGACTTTCATCCAGGCCTCTATGCCTTTGTTTTTATAAGGAGTAATAGCTGCTTTACATTCTTTAGTACATTGTTCAAAGACAAGTTGTTTAATCAAGGGCATTGCTCTATCAGGGTCACCAAAGATTTTTCCTGCGGCGTCCACCATCCTGGCAACAAAGTCTGAGAAAGGTTCTGTGGGGCCTTGTATAATTTTTGTCAAATTGCCAGACACTTCTCCTCTATTTGGGAGTGATTTCCATGCACGGATACAAATGTTATTAATCTGTTCATATACCTCAGGGGGGTATCCTGTTTGTTGATTAGCAAACCTGCCTTGTCCCAAAAGCATATCCTTATCCCAGGCAGGGCGTCCCGCTGCATGATTTTGGGCAGCTTGCTCTACTGCACCCTCTAGCATAAATGCTCTCCAATCCAAGTATTTCCCTGGGGAAACACAAGCGCGGACTAGACTAGCCCAATCTGAAGGAGTCATGCAAAATCTAGTAAGTCCCTCCACCTGAGTAAGGGTGAAAGCGGCATCTATGCCATAAGTGCGGACAGATTCTGCCAAGGTTTTAATTATCTTAAAGTCTAAAGGCTCATGATATCTTCCCCTGTTATTGTCCTGAAATACAGGGTATGCAAGTCCCATATCTGTATTAACTGTCCTCCAAACTTGCGCATGAAAAGATCTCCCGGAACCTTGGCTTCCCCCCCACATACGGGGGTGGGGCAACCGGCACCATATCTTCTTCTAGATATTCTACCTCCTCCTCCTCAGAGTTTTGTTGACCGATATTAGATCCCTTCCCCTTCTTACAGTAGGCCTGCGTGCCCTGTGTCTCCTTTTTCTTCTTTTTCATTTTTATCTTACGTAGTTGTTGTAGCAATATATCAAGGTCCTCAGAACTCTCTGAGTCGCTTGTGTTCTCAGGCGTTTTTAATTCGGTCAAGTCTGGGTAGAGCCTTCTCCTATTTTTATTTTCAGGCTCTTTTGCCTTCTCACTACTCTTACTCTTAATACTCTCTGCCACTTCACTATGTGATCCTTCAGATTTTTCCTCATGTAGTTGCTCAAGAACAGCTTGACCCTCACTCACAGCTTCTTGGCATTTACTATCTGCTATACATCCTCTAACTAACTTCCAAAGTGGTATAACACCACCCTCTAAGGTGCCTTGCTCACGAGCGAAATCTAGATCTTTCCCTAATTTGTCCCAGCTAGGAATCGTAAGACTCCCTGAAAAGGCAAACCAAGGAGCTGCTATATCAGCTTCTCTCAAAAACATCTGCAAAGTGCTCTGCTTTACCTTAAGTCCTTTTGAACGTAGCAACCCATCTAGGGCCAACAAAATTGGGCTTGAAGAGGTAGCACCCATAATGTCTCCAAAGATATAATGAAAGTGAAAGTACAAAAATGCCCGCTCTCTCCTTTTCTACGGAGGAGCGTTCTGTTCTATGAAATCCCTGCTCTCTCCTTTTCTACAGAGGAGCATCCCGCTACTTACTTGCAGATTCCCACTTACCTGGGAACTTACTGGTGCACCACCCTGACTGCTGAAAGTTCTGGATCCTGGGTTCGAGGAATATGTTCCCCGTAAACACGAAAACACGACACAGGATTCTTCTTTCAGCAGTTTATTCAGGCCTTGAGTCATGTATCATCTTCTAGCGCCCGCGCCCGCCATGCCCAAGCACAGCTTAATAAAGCCCCCCGCATCCCAATCCTAAGCCGCCACGTGGATCTCTCTCATAGGGTGGTAAGGGATTGCGCGCCAACTCTCCATAAAAGGAGTTGTTTATCACAGGCTACAGTGGAAGCCGGCGCCATCTTCTAATGGCGGCCACGTTCTATAAGAATGGCTTACCACATAACCTTAAATCTTACATTAGATATAGTGCTACACTAGCCCTAACTTAACCCAAAACCTAGCCCTAATCCGAGCCCTCATCTTAGCTTTAATACTAACCCTAATGGTAACTCAGGCCTTAACACTTAACCTAAACCTAACCCTAAACCTAAACCTGTCATAACCTAAAACTTAACCTGAAACATAGACCTAATCTTAACCGTAATCCTTGCCCTAACCCTAGCTCGAATCCTATTCATTATTCTAACCATAACCCTAACCGAATTCTAATCCAATGCTTAACATTAATCATAGCCTTAACCGAACCATAAACCTAGCCCTAGCTGCAGTTCTAATCCTATCCCTTACTTTAACCATGACCTAACCTGAACCATAGCCCTAATTTTAACCATAAGCCTAGCCCTAACCCTACCTTGAATACTTTCCATTCCACTAACCATAACGCAAACCAAATTCTAACCCAAGGCCTAACTTTAATAATAGCCATAACCTAACCATAACCCTAGCCCTAACTCTAGCTCTAATCCTATCCATTAGCCTAACCATAACCATAACTGAATTCTATCCCTAGTCCTAACCCTAACTCTATCACTAACCCTAAACCTATCCATAACCCTAAAACCAACCTGAATTCTAAACCTAACCATAACCATTTTGCTAACCCTAAGGCTAATGCTAATTTGAGCCCTAATCCTAAACGTGAACCTAAACCATACCCTAAACCTGACTCTGAGCCTAATAATATGCTAGCTGTAAACATGACCCCAACCCTCAACCTCACTGTTACAATAGACCTAGCCATTAACCTAACCATAAAACTATTCCTAACCATAACACTAGACCTGCCATTAGCCCTAGCCCTAAACCTAAAACAAACCCTAGATCTAATTTTAGCTCTAAGCCTAGCCTTAATTCTAATTCTAATCTTAACCCTATATGCAACCTTAATTTTATCCTTGCCTTAACTCTAACTTTAGCTGTAACATCATACCTTACCCTAACCCTATTGCTAGCCCTAACACTAGCCCTAAACCTGTGCCTAAACCTAACAATACCCTAGCGCTAATCCTAGCCATAATTTAGCCTAACTGTAAACCTAAACCTAGCCCTAGTCCTAAGACTAAGTCTCATTCTCACCCTAGCCCTAGTCCTAGTTCTAAAGTTATCCCTTACCATAAACCAAAACTTAGCCCTATCCTTAGCCCCAACCCTACCTCTCACCTTCACCCTAGCCCTAAACATGGGTCTAACCCTAACATTAAGCATAAACCTCACCCTAACTCTAGCCCAAACCTAAATACTAATTGGCAAAATAGCCCTAACCCTACCCTAGCCCTAAAAACAAAATTGAGCCATAACCATAACCTTAAACCTTAACCTAAAGCTAACCCTAAGCCTACACTTAGACCTATACTTGGCTTTAATTTGAGCCCTAACCCTAACCCTAAAAATAATGCTGTCTCTGACTCAGACCCTAACACTAACCCTAGCTCTAAACATTGTCCTAATGCTAACCCTAAAACTAGCTCTAATTATAAACCTAGTTCTTACGTTAGCCATAGACCTAATGCTAACACAAATCCTAGCCCAAATTCAAGCCTTAATCCTAGTTTAAACCCTAACCCTATCCCTAACCATAGCCCTAAACCTAACCCTAACACAAACCCTAACCCTACCTCTAAAACTATCCCTTACCCTAAGCCAAACAATCACCCTAATGCTACCCTAGTCCTAACACTGATCCTTAGCCTACCCCAAATGCTAACTATATTACTAGTCCTAACCCTGTCCCTCATTCTAGCTTCAACACTAACCTAAATCCAAACCCTTACTCTAACCCTTTTTTGACACTAACACTAACCCTATGTCTAAACCAGACACCAACCCTAAATGGAAACCTAACAGTACCCCTACTGGTAAAACTATACCAAAATCTAACCATAACATTAGCACTGGACCAAACCTAATCCTAAATAGAGTCATAAATCTAGCCCTAGCCCTAAAATAATTCTAGCACTAGACCTAACAATAACCCTTAACCTAATGCAAAGACAAACCCTATCCCTAAAATCAAAGCTAGTCCTAATTCTAGCCCTAACCCTAAACCTAACTCTAACCAAACATTGATCCTAACCATAACCCAAACCGTAGCTCTAAATCTTATCCTAACCCAAAACCTAACCCTAAAAATAGACTTACCCATAACCCTAACCCTGAAACTAGTCATAAACATAATCCTAGTTCTTACATTACCCATAGCCCTAATGCTAGCCATAAAACTCCCACAATACCTAGTCATTATCCTAGCCCTAAACCTAGCCCTAATTGTAACCCTAACTTTAACCCTAGACCTAACCCTAACACTAACACTTGCCCTAGCCCTAACCGTAGTTATAATGCTAACACTTACCCTAACCTAACCCTTACATTAACCCTAGGCCTAACACTATACTAGCCCTAATCCTAAACTTAACCCTAGCCCCAAACTTAGCTCTAACCCAATCCATTACCCTAAAGATAAGCCTAACTTAAATGCTAACCCTAGGCCTAATGCTAACCCTATCCCTAACACTAAACATTTTTTATTATTCTAACCTAACGTGACCTCTAACCCTAACACTAAATCAAGCCTTAACCCTAATCCTTAACCTAAAAGAAACTTTACCTGGACTCTGACCCTAGCTCTAAAACTGACCTTTATCCTAAACCTAACCCTTACACAAGGCCTAGCCACAACTGAACCGAAAAACTAACCCTAGCCTAAAACCTAGACCTGACATTAGCCCTAACATTAATACTAGCCGTAACCCTAATACAAACCCTAGACCTCATCCAAGCCTTAACCCTAACTTGAACCCTAACACTAGCCCTACCCCTAATTTTAACCATCTATTAGCCCTAAATCTAGCTATAACCCCATCCTTCCCCCTAACTCTAACCCTAACCCTTACCCTAACACTAACCCTAAATCTAGCCCTAACCATAATCCTAAACCTAACACTAACCCTAGCGCTAATCCTAGCCCAAGTTTAGCCCGAAACCTACCACTAACCCTAGGCCTAAAACTAACTCTAACACTCGCCCTAGCCCCATTTATAGTTCTAACCCTATCAGTTATCATAACCGTAACACAAGCCCTAACCTTAGCCCTAATCCTAGCCCCAGACCAATCTCTGGACCTAACCATAACTCTAAATTTAACCCTAACCCTAAGCTTAAACCTCACCCTACCACTAGACCTAACACTCTTGCTAATTCTAAAACTAGCCTTAAAACTAGCCTTAGACCTAAGACAAAACAGAGCCATTGCCCTAACCCTACACCTCAACCTAAACTGTAACCCTACACCTAACCATAACATCCTTACTCTAATTTGAGTCCTAGGCCTAAAAATAACCCTGACCATGATTTATATCCTAATACTAACCCTAGCTATAAATATCAGACGAACCCTAAAGATAATTTTAACACTAGACCTAGGCCAAATACTAACCCTAAATTTAACCCAAATAATAACCCTAGATCTTACATTAGACATAGACCTAATCCTAGCCTTAACTAATCTAATCTTAGCCCTAATCCAAGCTTTAACATTAGTTTAACCCAAACCCTAAACCTAAACCTAATCCTAAACCTAGCATTAATACTAACCATAATCCTAGCTATAACCCTATCTCTAATCCTATCCATTAACTTATCCCTAACCCTAACCCTAATGCTAACCCTAGGATAACCCTAACCTTATCTATAACCCTAGCCCTAACACTAACCAAAACCCTAATCCAAACCAAAAACATAACCCTAGACCTAAACCTAAACCTAATCCTTGCCATAACCTCACCCTAACTCAAAACTTAACCATTACCCTTAACCCAGTAATAAACCTAGCCCTAAAACTAAACTCAACCATAAAGCTAACCTTACATTTAATCCAATCTATTACCCTAAACCAAACCCTCACAATTACTACAACCCTAAAACTAGACCTAACACTAAATCTAACTCTCACCCTAGAACTAACCTTAGCTCAAAACCTTACGTTTAACCTAAACCTAATTACAACCCTACTCTAAGCCAGGGTTACTAGCCCTATTCCAATCTCTTACCTTAACTGTAGCCCTAACATAATCATAACCCTAGCTCTAACCCTATATATTACCCCTATGATAACCCTATTCCTAATGCTAACCCTAGGCCTCACCCTAACTTTATTGCAATAACTAAATCTCTCCATTACCCTAAGCCTACACTGAACCCTAAAACTAACCCTATCCATTACCCTAAACCTAACATTAACTCTAGATCTCACCCTTACTTAAAATATTAACCTAAGCCTACACCTAAGCCTAACACTAACACTACACCTAACCCTAATACTAATTTTATACCTAGCCCTAACCATAAGCCTAAGACTGAAACAAAATTGAGCAATAGCCCTAACCTTAAACCTTAACTTAATCTAAATCCTAACACTCAAACTAAACCTAACCCTACCCCTAATTGGAGTCATAATGCTAACCCTAAACTAACACTGACCCTGACTCATATCCTAACACTATCCCTAGCTATAAATATCACCTTAACTTTAAACCTAACCATAACACTAGACATACCCCAACCCTAACTCTAATTGTAACCCTAGTTTTTATATTAGCCATTGCCCTAAACCTACTCCTAACCCTAACACAAAAACTAGCCCTAATCTGAGACCTAAACTTAGATTTAACTCTAACCTTAATCCTAATTTTAGCCCTAATCTAGCTCTAAGCCTATCCCTTATCATATGCAAAACCTTAACAATAATGGTAACCATAGACCTATCCCTAATCCTTAGGCCAACCAAAACCCTAACCCTATTAATAGTCCTAAACCTAGCCCTCACTCTAGCTCTAACCCTATCCCAAACCCTAATTCTAAACCTGACCCTTATTCTGACCCTAACACTAATCCTAAATCTAAACCTGACCATAACCCTAGAAAAAACCCTAACACTAGCCATACACCTTAATCTAATCTTAAATCTAGCCTTAACTCTAGCCCTAGAACTGAACAAAAACCTAATCAAAGCTCTTACAATAAACCTTAACCTAACACAAACACTAACGATACACCTAGACCTAAACCTACTCCTAATTCTGGCTTTAACCCTCACTCTAACTGTATCCCTAACACTAACTATGCCTATAGAAGTAAACCTACCTCTAAACCTGACCTTAATCAAATATCTAAACCTAACACTAGACCTAGCAATAACCCTAACCCTAAAACTAGCAATAATCATTCCCCTAGCTCTTACGTTACCCACAGTCCTAACCCTAGGCCTAAACCTAACACAAAACCTAGAGCTAATCCTAGGCATAAACCTAGCCCTAAGCGTAACCCTAACCCTAACTTAACACTTGATTAGTCCTAACCCTAGCTCAAAGCCTAACCTTTACCCTAAACATAAACCTACACCTAACCCTAAATATACCCTTAACACTAGCCCTAATCCTAAACTTAACCCTAGCCCTAAACCTAGCTCAAAACCTACCCATTACCCTAAATCTATCGATAACCATAGACCTAACCATAACTCTAAACCTAACAGGATAACTAACCCTAGACCTAACCCTAAACCTCACACTCGACATAGACCTAACTCTAGCTCAAACCCTAACCCTTTCCATAAACCTAAACGTAACCATAGCCCTAACCCTAAGCCTAAAACTCAATCTAACACTACCCATAACCCTATACCTACATCTAGTCTTACCCATTACTCTAACCCTAACCCTACCCCTAATGATGACGCTAGCCCTAATCCTAACTCTAACCATAACTGTGCTGTAATCTTATCCCTAGACCTAATTCTAGACCTAACACTCGCCCTAGGCCTAACCCTAGCTCAAAACTTAACCCTTATGCTAAACATAACACTAAAACTAACCCTAGTTCTAACCCGAACCCTAACCCTAACTCAAAACCTATTGCTAACCATAAAAATAACCCTAATATTAGATCTAACCATATACATTATCCTAACCTTTACCTCTACCCTAATGCTAACCCTAGCCCTAACACTATCCCTATAGCTAAACCTAAACCTATCAATTACCCTAAACCTAACCTTAACCCTAAACAAAACTCTATAATTACCCTAACCCTGACCATAATTCTAATTCAAGCCTTAACCCTAAACCCTAAACTCAACCAAACATTAACCCTGACTCTGGCCCTAATAATTCTCCTAGCTCTAAACCTAAACCTTACCCTAACCTAACACTTACATTAGACCTAGCCACAAATAACCCTAAAACTATTCTCAAATGTGACCCCTAAACCTGACATTAGCCCTAGCCCTAGCCCTAATCCTAGCCCTAACACTAACAAAAACTCCAGTCCTTATCCTGTCCCTAAAACTAGCTTTAATCCTAATCCTAACCATAACCCTAACCCTAACCCTAACCATAGTCCTAACCCTAATACAAACCCTAGCCCTAATCTTAGCCCTAATTCCGCCCTATTACCTACCCTAACCCTACACCTAAGGCTCACTCTAACTCTCACATTATCCTATCACTAGTTCTAAAACTATCCCTTACCATAACACTAAACCAAGCCCTAAACCTAGTCCTAAGCCTTGCTCTATACATAGTCCTAGCACTAACCTTAGATCAAAATCTAACTCTAAATCTAACCATAAACCAAAGCCTATGCCTAACCCTAACACTATCCGTAAGTCTAACACTAATCCTAAAACTAGCCCTAACCTTAGACCTAGCCCTAAAAAATACTGAGCCATAGCTCCATAGCTCTAACACTAACCCTTAAACTAAACCAACTCCTAACCATACACCTATCCCTAAACCTAGCCCTAATTCGAGTTTTAAGCCAAACCCTAAAACTAACCCTAACCCTGACTCTGACACTAACACTAACCCTAGCTCTAAGCATCACCCTAGCCCTCAACCTAACCCTAACACTAAACCTAGCCCTAATCTCAATCCTAAAAATTGTCCTAATCATAACCCTGTTACTTACATTAGACATAACCCTAACCCTAGCACTAACATAACACAAAACCTAGCTCTAATCTTGAGCCCTAACCTGAGCTTTAAACCTAACCCTAAACCTAACCCTAACATTAGCCCTAATCATAGCCATAAGCCTTTCCCTAACACTATCTCTAATTCTATCCATTATAATAACCATAAGCCTAACCTTAATGCTAACCCTAGGCCTAAACCTAACACTATCTCTAAACCTATCCCTATCCATTTCCCTAAACCTAACTGAATCCTAATATTAATCCTAATATTATCCTAACTCTATAGCTAATTCTATCCTAACTTTAAGCCTTAACCTATCCCAAACCCTAACCAAGACCATGACATTAATAATAGGTCTATCCCTAAACTTGACCCTAACCTAAACCTTACCCTAGATGTACCCATAATCCTAAATCTAAAACTATCTTTAAACATAATTTTAGACCTGAAATTAGCCATACTTCTAATCCTAGGCCTAACCATAAAACAAACCCTAGCCCTTATATTTTCCTAACTCTAAACTTAATAAATAACCTAACCCTAACCATAGCCCTAACCCTAATTCTAAACATCACCCTACATCTCAACCTTGCTATAACACCATCCCTTACCCTAAACTTAATCCTAAATCTAACAATAACTCATTGCTTAAGCTGAACACTAACCCTAACCCTAATCCTTTACCTAAGTGAAACCCTAACCTTAATGGTAACCGTAGACCTATCACTAATCCTTAGGCTAACCAAAATCCTAACAATATTAATGACTGACCCTAGCCCTCATTCTAGCTCTAATCCTATACCAAAGCCTAATTCTAATCCTAACCCTTATTCTGACTCTTACACAAACCCTAGGTCTAAACCTGACCATAACCCTAAAGCAAATACTAACACTGGCCCTACAGATAAACTTATACCTAAATCTAACCCTAACCCTAGCCCTAAGACTAACTCTAATTCTCACACTAGCCTTATCCTTAGTTTTAAACCTATACATTACAGTAACCCTAACCCTAGCCCTAAACCTTGCCCTATACTTAGTCCTAGCCCTAACCCTAGATCTAACCATATCTCAAAATGTAACCATAATCCTAAGCCTAGCATAACACTAAAGCTAGCCCTAACCCTAAACCTAGCAGTAAAACAAACTGAGCAATAGCCCTAACCTTAAACCTTAACTTAAACCAAATCCTAACACTACACCTAGACCTAACCATAGTCTTATTTCGAGTCCAAACCCTAACATGAAAACTAACCCTGACCCCAACTCTCTCCTAAACTCACTTTAGCTCTAAACACTCTCCTAACCTTAAACTGAAACCTAAAAGTAAACCTATTCCTAATTTGAGTCCTAACACTAACCCTGACCCTAACTCATATCCTAAAACTAACCCTAGCTCTAAATATCGTCAAAACCTAAAAACTAACTCTAACACTAGACCTACCCCTAAACCTTACCTAAAACTAACCCTCATTGTAACCCTAGTTCTTACATTAGCCATTGCCCTAACATTAGCCCTAACCCTAAACCAAAAACTAGCCCTAATCCGAACCCTAAACCTAGATTTAAACCTAACCCTACCTCTAGCCCTAACCCTAGCTCTAACACTATCTTTTACCCTATGAATAACCCTAACACTAATGGTAGCCCTAGACCTATGCCTAATCCTTAGGCTAACCAAAATCTTAACCTTATTAATAGTCCTGAACTTAGCCCTCATTCTAGCTCTAATCCTATCCCAAACCCACACGCTAACCCTGACACTTATCCTGACCCTAATAAAAACTCTAGTTCTAAAACTGACCCTAACACTAGACTAAAATCTAACACTAGCCCTGGACATAAACCTAATCCTAAATCTAGCCTTAACTCTAGACCTAGACCTAAACAAAAACCTAGTCCTAGGCCTAACAATAACCCTTATCCTAACACAAACACTAACCCTAGCCGTAGACCTAAACCTAGTCCTAATTCAGGCTGCAACCCTAACTTGAACACTAACCCAATCACTGACTCTGCCTTTAACAGTAAACCTACTTGTAAACCTGACCTAACTGAAAATCTAAATCAAACACTAGATCTTGGCATAACCCTAACCCAGAAATTAGCCATTATCATAACCCTAGCTCTTACATTACCCACAGCTTTAACCCTAGGCCTAAACCTAACACAAAACCTAGAGCTAATCCTAGGCCTTAACCTAGCCCTAAGCATAACTCTAATCCTAACCGTAGCCCTAACCCAAACATAACCATTGCCTTATTCCTAAACCTAGCTCAAAATCTAACCCTTACTATAAACATAGACCTAGAACTATCCCTGAATCTAACTCTAAACCTAGTTCTAATCCTAACTTAACCCAAGCCCTAGTGCTAGATCTAAACCCATTACCCTAATCCTAACCCTAATCCTAATTGTAACCCTAGGCATAACCCTAACCATAATCCTAACCCTAAACAGAAAACTAACCCTAGACCTAACCCTAAACTAATACTCGCTATAGCCTTAACCATAGATCAATACCTAACCCTTACCATAAACCTAAACATAACCATAGACCTAACCCTAAACTTAAATCTAACCTTGTCCCTAACCCTAAACCTACATCTAACCATATTTTTTACTCTAACCCTAACCCTAAACTTAATTATAACCATTTCCCTAACACTTACCCTAACCCTAAACCTACCATAATCCTATCCCTAAACATAACCCTGAACCTAACCCTTTTTCTAACCATAATCATAGCTCAGAACCTAACTCTTACATGAAACAAAATACTAATCCTAACCCTAGTTCTAACCCATACCCTAACACTAACTCAAGACCTAATCCTAACCATAAATCTAGCTATAACTTTAGCTCTAAATGAATCCATTACCCTAATGATATCCCATACCCTAATGCTAACTCTAGGACTAACCTTATCTCAAGACCTAATCCTAACCATAACCCTAACCCTAAACTTAACTCTCACTGTACCCATTATCCTAAACATAACCCTTTCCCTAGTGCTAACCCTAGGCCTAACTCTTAACCTATCACTATACTCAACAATATCAGATACCCTAAAGCTAACCTGAACCCAAATCTAACCTTGTCATTACCCTAAACATAACCCTAATGTTACTTTGAGCTCTAACCCTAAACTTAAACCTAAAAGATACCCTAACCATGACCCTGACTCTAATAATTCCCCTAGCTCTAACCTAAACCTTACCCTAAAACTAATTCGTATATTAGACCTATCCAAAACCTAACCCTAAAACTAACTCTAACACTAGACGTACCCCTAAAACTTACCTAAAACTAACCCTCATAACCATAACCCTAGAGCTGACATTAGCCCTAGATATAATCCTAGCACTAACCTGAACACAAACCCTAGCTCATATTAGCACTAAACTTAGCCTTAATCATAACCCTAACCTTAAACCTAGGCCTAACTTAAAACAAGCCTATCTCTAATCTTAGACATATCTTAGCCCTATCCCAAACCCTAACCCTAATCTTAACCCTAGCCCTAAAACTAAGTCTAACTCTCTCCCTAGCCCTAGAACTAGTTCTAACCCTATTCCTTACTGGAACCCTAAACCTAGCCCTTACCCAAGGCCTAAACCTAGCCATTTTTTTAGCCTTAGCCCTATCCCTAGATCTAACCTTAAATCTAAAATCTAAATCTAATCCTAATGCAAAGCCTAAGCCTAAAGCTAACACTAACCCTAACCCTAAATCTAAACCTAATGCTACTCCTAAAACTAGCCGTAACTCTAGGCCCAGCCCTAATACAAAACCGAGCCATAGACGTAACCCTAACCCTTAACCTAAACCAAACCCTAACCCTACACCTAGCCCTAACCCTAGCCCTATTCGAGTTTTATGCAGAACACTAAAACTAACCCTTGATTCTGATGGTAACACTAACCCTAGCTTTAAACATCACCCTAAAAATAAATAACTCTAAACATAACACTAGCCCTAGCCCTAACCCTAATGCTAAAATTATCCCTTTTTGTAACCCTAGTACTTACATTAGCCATAACCCTAACCCTAGCCCTAACTTAACCCAAAACCTAGCCTAATCTGAGCCCTAAACCAAGCTTTAACCCTAACCCTAACCTTAACCCTAAATGTAGCACTAAGAATAATCATAAACTTAGCTCTAACCCTAGCTCTAACCCTATCCATTACCCTAATCATAATGCTAACCCTAATGCTACCTCTAGGCCTAAACCTTACCATATCCATAATCCTAACCATATCCATTACCTTAAACCTAACTTGAAACCTAAACCTAATTATATTATTACCCTAATCCTAATCCTATTCTTATTCCAGCCCTAAATTTAATCCTTAACCTCTCCCAAACACTAATCATGACACTGACCCAAACAACACCCTTAGCTCTAAAACTGACCCTTACCCTAAACATAACCCTTACACTACATCTAACCTAATTCTAAAACTGTCTTTAACTGTAAAGCTGGATCTGAAATTAGCCCTATCCCTAATCCTAGCCCTAAACCTAGCCTCAGTCCTAACCCAAAACATAAACCGAGGTTTAACCCTAATTCTAACCCTCGTCCTAGCCCTAAACCTAGCTGTAACCCCATCCTTTACCCTAACCGAACCATAATCTTAAACCTAAACATAACCCTTTCCTTAACCCTAGGCCTAACACTAACACTAAGCCCAGCACTAACACTAATTTAGTCCTATCCTAACCCTAAACATAGCCTGAAGACTAACTCTTACTCATGCCCTAGCCCTATCCTTAGTTTTATCCTTAGTTCTATATCAACCCTGGATTTAAACCTAACTCTACATTTAACCATAATCATAATCCTAATCTAAACTCTAACACTAGCCCTAACAATAATGCTAATCCTAAAACTTTCCTTGCCCCTAGCCTAGCCATAAAACAAAACCAAGCCATATCCCTAAACCTAACCCTTAACCTAAACCAAACCATAAACCTACACCTAGCCCTAACACTAACTCTAGAAATAACCCTACACTAACGCTGATCCTAACACTAATCCTATCTCTAAACATCACCCTAAACTTAAATTAATCCTAACTCTAGACCTAGCCTTAACCCTAACCCTAAAACCATCCCTAACTGTAACCCTAGTTCATACATTAGTCGTTGTCATAACCCTAGCCCTAACCCTAACACAAATCCTATCCCTAATTCTAGTCCTAACCCAAGCTTAAACCTTAATCTTATCTCTAACACTAGCCCTAACCATAACCCTAACCCTAGCCCTAAACCTAGCTCTAACCCTATCCCTTACCCTAAGTCAAACTCTAAACCAAATGCTAACCCTGGTCCTAACCCTAATCCTTAGCCTAACTTAAACACTAACAGTATTACTAGTCCTAACCCTAGCCCTCATTCTAGTTCTATCCCTAACTCTGAACCTGATTCTGAACCTAACAGTAACCCTAGGTCTAAACCTGACCCTAACCCTGAAGCAAAAACTAACATTAGCCCTACCGGTAACGCTATTACTATAACTAACCCTAAAACTAAATCTAGACCCAAAACTAATCGTAAATATCACTATAATTCTACCATAGAACAAAACAAAATGCTAGCTCTAGCCCTAACAATAACCCTTAACGTAAACTGAACACTAATCCTACACCTAGACCTAACACTAGTCCTAATTCTGGTCCTAAACCTAAACCTAATCCTATCCGGAACACTGACCCTGACCCTAACATTAACCTAACTCTATACCTGACCCTAACCCAAAACCTAATCCTAACACTAGACCTAGCCATAGCCCTAACCGTAATACTAGTCCTAAACATAACCCAAGCCCTAACCCTATTTTAACTCTAATCTTAAACCTAACAATAGCCGTAACCCTAACCATAGTCCTAACCCTAGCCCTAAACCTAACACAAAACCTAGCCATAATGCTAGGCCTAAACTTAGCCCTAAGCATATCCCTAACCCTAACCCTAGCCCTAACACTAACCCTAACACTAACTCTTGCCTTAGACCTAACACTAGTTCAAAGCCAAAATCTTACTGTAAACATTACCCTAGCCCTATCCTAAACCATAACCCTAACCCTAGCTCTTATGCTAACCTTAATCCTAGCTCGAACTTTACTTCTCAGCCTGTCAATTACCCTAATCCTAACCCTAACCCTAAATATAACATTATCCCTAACACTAAAACTAACCCTAAATATAAATGAATCCCAAGACCTAACCATAAACCTAAACCTCACCATAGCCCTAACCCTAGAAGAAACATTAAGCCTTACATTAAGTCTAATCCTAAAACTAGCCTAAATATATACCCTAACCCTAACCCTAAATGTAACATTATCCATTACCCTAAACCTAATCCTAACTGTAATGAACACTCTAGCCATAACCCGAATCCTGAACCAAAACCTAACCATAAACATATCTCTAGACTAATCATAAACCTAATTCTCTCCCTAGCCCAAACCCTAGCTCAAACACTAACACTTACCCTAACCTAACCATAACCCTAGCCCTAAACCTAACACTTTTTGTAAACCAAACCCTAGCCATATCCCTAAATCTAACTCTAATACTAGACTTAATCCAAATAATAACCTAGCCCTAACCCAAGCTAAAACTCTATCCATTATACTAAACATAATCCTAACCAAATGCTAATGTTAACCCTATTGCTTAACCTAACCTATCCATTACCGTAAACCTTACCTGAAACCTAAACCTAACCCTATCTATTACTCTAACCCTAAGCCTAATCCTAACACTAATTCAAGCCCTAACCCTAAACTTTGACCTTAACCAAATGCTAATCCTGACCTTGACCCTAATAATACCCCTAACTCTAAACCTGACCCTTACCCTAAACATAGCCCTAGCCCTATTTCTAGCCCTGAACCTAACATAAACCCTAGCCCTAAACCTAGCTTTAATCCTATCCTAAACACAAACCCTACCACTAATCCTAATTCTAACCCTCACCCTAGCCCTAAAACTAGCTATAACCCCACCCATTCCCCTACACTCAATCCTAAAACCAATTCTAATCCTAAACCTAGCCCTACCCCTAGGCCTAACCCTAACAATAACACTAGCCCTAATTCTAGCCCTAATTTATCTTTAACCCTAACCCTAAACCTAAGCCTATTCCTAAATCTAAATCTAAATCTCATCCTAGCCGTTTCCCTACTTTTGATCCTAACCTTTACTGTAACACTAACCCTAGCCCTAACCCTAACCCTGGAGCTAACAGTAACTCTAAATCTAACCCTAACCCTAAACTAAATCTCACCCTAACACTAGCCATAACCCTAACATTAATTCAAAATCTAGCACTAACTCTAATCCTAATCTAGCACTAACCAAGCCATAGCCCTAAACCTAACCCTAACCCATAGAAGTCAAGATGAAGTGAAACCTTAAAACACAAAATGTTCCTGATAGTGAACCTTGAACTGAGAAGTTCCAACCTCGGAAATATGGGAATGCTAGGTAAAAGATGAATCCTGACCAATATCAAAGAAAATTGTGCAAAACTAACTCTAACCAGAACATTAGTTCTAAACCTAGCCCTAACCCTAATCCTAAAAGTAAGCCTTTCCTGTTCATAGAGCTTGATCATAAAAGGCTCAAAATTGGGGTGCCTAGTAGGGCAAGGTAACAGATGAATCCTGCTCAGTATCAAATAAAATCTGACCAATAATTGGGGGAGGTGTTTAAGTACATGCCTATTTCCCCTGTTTTCTCCTAAAGTGCTCTTGGATAAATTGATTTCTCATGCTTCAGCTTATGGTACTTTCACAAGAAACAAACCAGAGCATGCACACAGTGAAGTGATTGAATGTTTCAAGTTTCATGAATCTAGCACCAACCCTGTTTGATTTCCACCTCCATTTCCATTCACACCTATAGGCCATAATGTAGTGAAAACTAAAAATTCAAACTGTTCCTGACACTGAACCACTGAACCTTGAAAACCCAAACTTGGGGACCCAACTAAAGTTGGTCAAAGATGAATCCTGTACAGTATCAAAATAATCTGACAAAAATAATTTGAAGCTCTTTTAGTACATGTGTATTTTGCTTGCTCCTAAAGCACTCAGAGATAGAGCTGTTTCTTTCTACGTCCACTTTGGGATACTTCACAGGAAACAAACCAGAGAATGCTCACTGAGAACTGATTGAGTTTGTGAAGTTTCAAGCAGCTAGCACAAACCCTGTTTGGTTAACAGCTTCATTTCCATTCACCCCTATAGGGCAAAGAGAAGAGAAACATGAAAATTGAAACTGTTCCTGAAAGCAAACCCTTTTACATAGGAGGCCCAAACATTTGTTGTATAGTAAAAATAGAAAAAAAGGTGAATCCTGCCCAGTATCATAGAAATTAAAAAAAAAATAAATAAATAACTCTAAACTAGTTGTAAACCTAGTCCTAACACTAAGTCTAGCCATAAACCTAATTGTTTAGTGAGCCTTGATTCATAGAAGTTTGAAAATTGGGGAGTCTAGTGGGGCAAGCTTACAGATGAATCATGGGCAGTTTAAAAGAAATCTGACAAAATAATTGGGGGAGCTATTTCAGTATATGCATATTTCCTTGTTTTCTCCTAAAGTGTTCTCAGATAAATTTGTATTGCATGCTTCAGCTTATTACTAATTTCACAAGGAACAAGCCAGAGAGTGCCCACAGAGAACTGATTAAATGTTTGAAGTTTCAAGCAGTTAGCACCAACCTGTTTGGTTTTCCAGCTCCATGTCCATTTACCCATGTAGGTCACAATGAAGTGAATCCAGTAAATACCAATTGTTCCTGTCAGCAAAGAATTGAACCGAGAAGGCCAAAACCTGGGGAACATACTAAGGCTAGGTAAAAATGTATTTTGACCAGTATCATACAAATTTTCACAAGACAAACTCGAACCCTAACACTAGACCTAACTCTAACCATAAGGCTAACTGTAACCTGTTTAGAGAACCTTTGATCATAGAAGTCTCAAAGTTGAAGAGCCTAGTGTGGCAAGCTAACAGATGAATCCTGTGCAGTATCAAAGAAATCTGACCAAATGATTGGGGGAGGTAGTTAAGTACATGCATATTTTCCTGTTGTCCCCTAAAATGCTCTCACATATTGTTGTTTTTGCATGATTCATCTTTGGAATACTTTCACAAGGATAAAACCAGAGCGTCCTCACAGAGAACTGATTGAGAGTGTGAAGTTTTAAGCAGCTAGCAAAAACCCTGTTTGATTTCCAGCTCCATTTCCATTTACCCATATAGGTCAAAATGAAGTGAAACCTTACAATATAAACTGAAATACTGAGAGGAAGCCAGTGAACCTAGAAGGCACAAACCTGGATAACATAGTAAGGCTAAGTAAAAGTTAAATCCTCCATAGAATCGAAGAAATTTGAACAAAAGTACTATAAACCTAACACTAGATCCATCCTTAATCCTAACTGTACAGCTCATCCTAGCCTGTTTAGAGAACCTTTGATCATAGAAGTCCCAAACTAAGGGATCCTTGTGAAGCAAGCTAACAGATGAATCCTGCACAGTATCAAAGAAATCTGAGCAAATAATTAAGGGAAATGTTTCAGTACATGCATACTTCCTTGATTTCTCTAAATGTGCTTTGGGATAAAGTTGCTTTGCATGTTTCACTTGAGGGCAACATTCACAAGGAAGAAACCAGAGAGTGCCCACAGAGAACTGATTGAGTGTGTGCAGTTGCAAGCAGCTAGCACAAACCCTGTTTGATTCCGTGCTCCATTTCTCTTCAACAAAATACTTCAAAATAAAGTGAAACCTTAAAATACCATTGAATGAGAAGGCCCATTCCAGGAAACATTGTGAGGCTAGGTAAAAGATGAATCCTGTCCAGGATCAAAGATACATGAATAAAACTGACTCTAACCCTAACACTAGGTTTAAACCTAGCCCGTACCCTAATCATAAACCTAACCCTAATCTGTTTAGAGTACCTTTTATCATAGAAGTCCCAAATTAACGGAGCCTAGTGGGGCAAGCTAACAGATGAATCTTGTGCAGTATCAAAGATATCTGACCAAATAATTAGGGTAGTTGTCTCTATAGTACTTTCAGATAAAGATGTTTTTGCATGCTTCAGCCTTGGGAAACTTTCACAAGGAAGAAATCAGAGTGCCCACATAGAACTTACTGAGTGTGTGCAATTTTAAGCAGTGAGCACCAACCCTATTTGATTTCAAGTCCATTTCCATTTTCCTGTATAAGTCAAAATGAAGGAAACCTTAAAATACAAACTGTTCCTGACTGCAAACCATTGAAGGGATAAGGTACAAACCTGTGAAAAATAGTAAGGCTAGGTAAAAGTTGAATTATGCCAAGTATCAAATGAATTTGAACAAAACTCACTCTAACTCGAACATTAGATCTAACCCAACCCTAACATAATTCTAACCTGTTTAAAGTATCAATGGTGATATAAGTACCAAACTTGGGGAGCTTAGGGGTGCAATTTAACAGATGAATCTTGTGCAGATTAAAGAAATTTGAGGAAGAATTGAGGGATTACATTCATATTTCCCTGTTTTTTTTTTTTTTTAAAGGGCACATGGATAAATTATTTCCTATGCTTCAGCTTAAGGTACTTTTACAAAGAAAAACCAAAGAGTGCCCACAGAGAGCTGATTGAGTGTGTGAAGTTTCATGCAGCTAGCACCAACCCTGTTTGATTTCCAGCTCCATTGCCATTCACACATATAGGCCACTATGAAGTGAAACCTAAAAATTCAAACTGGTCCTGACACTTAACTATTGACCCTTGAAGGCCCAAACTTGGGGAGCCTACTAAGAATATGTCAAGGGTGAATCTGGTACAGTATCAAATTAATCCAACCAAAAAAATTTGAAGCTCTTTCAGTATATGGGTATGCTGCTTGCTCCTAAAGCACTCAGAGATAAAGCTGTTTCTTTCTACTGAACCTTAGAGCTACTTCCATGGTAAATACCATATTATGCTCACTAAATATTGAAGGAGTGTGTGAAAGTTTCAAGCTGATAGCCCAAACCGTGTTTCATTTCCAGCTTTATTTACATTCACCCCTATAGGGCAAAAAGTAGAGAAACATGAAAATTGAAACTATTCTTGAAAGCAAACCCTGTATGTAGGAGGCCCAAATATTTGGAGTATAGTAAAAATAGGAAAATGATGAATCCTGCACAGTTTCATAGAAATTTGAAAAAAAAAAAACAACTAACTCTTACCTTAACACTAGGTCTAATTCTAGTCCTAACACTAACCCTAACGCTAACCTTAACCTGTTTAAAGTACCTTTGATCCTAGAATTCCCACACTTGGGGAGCCAAGTAGGGTAGGCTAACAGATGAGTCTTTCACAATATCAAAGAAATCTGACCAAATAATTGGGGGAGGTATTTCACTACGTGCATATTTCTCTGTTTTCTCTTAAAGTGCTCTTGGATAAATTATTTATTTCATGCTTCAGTTTAAGTTCTTTCACAAGGAACAACCAGAGAGTGCCAAAAGGGAGCTGATTGAGTGTGTGAAGTTTCAAGCAGCTAGTACTAATTCTGTTTGATTTCCAGCTCCATTTTCATTCACATCTATAGGCCATAATATAGTGAAACCTAAAAGTTCAAACTTTTCCTGACAGTGAACTGGCAAACCTTAAAAACTCAAACTTGGGGATAGTAGTTCGACTCGGAAAAGGATGAAACATGTATAATATCAAAGTAATCCATGTAAAAATAATTGATGCTTACTCCTAAAGTTCTCACAGATAAGGCTGTTTCTTTCTAATTCAGCTTTGGGATACTTTCACTAGAATAAATGAGAGAATGGCCCTGAAAACTGATTGAGTGTGTGAAGTTTCAAGCAGCTAGCACAAACTCTGTATGAGTACAGCTCCATTTCCATTTACCCCTACAGGGCAAAATGAAGTGAAACATGAAAATTAAAACTGTTCCTGAGAGCAAACCCTTATACTAGGAGGCCCAAACTTGGGGAGCATACTAAGAATAGGAAAAATATAAATCCTGCACAGTATCCAAAATGTTGAAAAAAACTAACTCTAACCCTAACACTAGTTTTAACACTTGTCCTAACTCTAACCTAACCCTAGGCCTAACTTGTAAAAAGAACTTTGATCATAAAAGTTTTAAACTTGGGGAGACTAGTTTGGCAAGCTACAGATGAATCGTGCACAGTGTCAAAGAAATCTGACCAAATAATTGGGGGAGGCATTTCAGTACATGCATATTGCCCTGTTTTCTCCTAATGTGCTATTGGATAGAGTTGTTTTCGATGCTTCAGCTTATGGCTGCTTTTACAAGGAAGAAACCAGAGAGGGCCCACAGACAACTGATTAAGTATGTGAAGTTTCAACCAGCTAGCACCAACCCTCTGATTTCCAGCTCCGTTTGCAATTACAAATATAGGTCAAAATGAAGTGAGACATTAAAAACAAACTATTCCCAACAGTGAACCATTGAACCGAGAAGACCCAAAACTGGGCACATAATAAGGCTAGGTAAAAGATAAATCTTCCCAGTATCAGAGAAATTTGAAAAAAACAAACTCTAAACCAACACTAGCTCTAAAGCTAGCCTTAATGGTAACACTAACCCTTACCTGTTTAAAGAACCATTGATCCTCCAAGCACCAACATTGGGGAGCCTAATGGAGCAACTAAAAGATGAATACTGCACAGTATCAAAGAAATCTGATAAAATTGTTGAGAGACTTATTTCAGTACATACATGTTTCTCTGTTTTCTCCTTAATAGCTCTCAGATTCAGTTGCTTTTGTATGCTTCATCTTTGGCCTACCTTCAAAAGAAAGAAACCAGAGAGTGCCCACTGAGAACTGATTGTGTGAAGTTTCAAGCACCTCCTGCCAACCCTGTTTGATTTCCAGCTCAATTTTCATTCACATTAATAAGCCATGATGAAGGAAATCCTTAAAATACAAACTGTTCCTGACAGTGAACCATTGAACTGACAAGGCCCAATCCTGTGGATCACAGTAGGGTTAAGTAAAAGATGAATCCTGCCCAGTATCATAGAAATTTGAAGGAAAAAAAAAAAAGCCCGATGGGTGCTCTCGGCACAGGTGGAAAGCTCAGCTGCACAGTTTCTCTGGGAACAGACAGCAGTCTCAGCCTCACAGGTGCTCTCTGTGCAGATGGAAAGCAGCACAGAACACAGAGGGTTTGCTTGTGGGTCACCAGACTGAGCTCTGGATACAGCACAAGGTCACTCCAGAACCACCCACCTCACCAAACACCATACATCGGTATGAATACTTATGAGGAGTTTCAATTTATACTTTCTTCCATAAATTCCCCCTGTCTATTCATTAGATTTTTCCTCCAAAGTTGCTAAGTTAGAATCATCACATACTCTCACACCTTTTCCCTTTAACATAGCATCCTACCCCTGAACCTCAGTTCTCTATACACCACCAGAAATGATATGCCGTTCATGAAACTAATGACTATATTTTAAATAATAATTGAAGCCAACATCTGTAGACACAGAGTCTAAATATAAATGTATTTATAATGGTTAGGCTTAGGCTTCGGGTTAGGGTTAGATTTAGAGTTAGGTTTTGATATATGGTTAAGGCTAGGTTAAGGATAGTGCAAAAGTTAGGACTAGGGTTTTGGTTAGGTTTAGGATTATGGTAAGGTTTAGAGTTAGAACTAGTGATAGGGCTAGTATGAGAGTTAGCATCTTAGGGCTAGGGTTAGGGTTAGGGTTAGAAATAGGACTAAATAAGGGGTAGTGTTAGAGTTAGTTTTAGACTTAGGGTTAGGGTTAGAGTTAGGGTTACATTTAGGGTAAGGTATTGGGTTATAGCTAGGTTGATTGTTAGGGCAAGGGTTACTATTAGGGTTAGGTCTAGGGTTAGTTTAAGTGTTTTGATTAAAGCTAGCTTTAGGGCTAAGAGGAGGGCTAAATTTTGTGTTAGGGTTAGGGCTAGTATTAGGGCTAGGGCTAATGTCAGGTCTAGGGTTACAGTTAGGGATAGTGTTAGGTTTATGGCTTGGTCCCATGTAGGGGTTAGGTTTATTCTTAGGGTCAGTTTTAGAGCTAGGGTTATTATGAGGTTCAGTATCAAGGTGAGGGTTTGGGTTAGGTTAGGGTTTAGGTTTAGGACTTGAATTATCACTAAGTTTAGCGTTAAGTAATGAAAGGGTTAGGTTTATTGTTTAGGTGTGGTTTAGTGTAATGAATAGGGTTAGGGTTAGGCCTAGGGTTAGCATAAGGGTTGGGTTATCATTAGGGTAATGGATAGGGTTAGTCATAAGATTAGAGGTAGGGTTATGTATAGCATTAGGGCTTTTTGGGGGGTTAGTGTTAAGTTTACCTTTAGGGTTAAAGCTAGGTTTAGGGGCTGGGGATGTGACTCAGAAGTAACGTGCTCACCTGGCATGCACAGTTCGCTGGGTTCAATCCTCAGGACCACATACCAATAAAATAAAGATGTTGTGTCCACCGAAAACTAAAAAAAATAAATATAAGAGTAAACTAGGTTTGGGACTTGGATTAAGGCTAGGTTTTGGGTTAGGTAGGGCTAGGATTAAGGCTATTGCTAATATGTGAAATAGCATTATGATTAGAGCTAGTAATAGGGTCAGGGTTAGGGCTCCGTCTAGCGTTAGGTTTAAGTTTACGGTAACGATGATATTTAGAACTAGGTTTAATGTTGGGGTTAGAGTCAGGGTCCGGATTAGTTTTCAGGTTAGGGTTAGGACTAGAATTAGAGATAGGATTAGGGCTAGGTGTAGGATAAGATTTTGGTTTAGGTTAAGTGTTAGGCTTAGCGTTATGATTCTGTTTTGTTTTAGGGCTAGGGGTAGAGTTAGTGCTAGTTTTAGGATTAATGTTAGGATTAGGGCTACTGTTAGTGTGAAGTTTAGGCTTAGTTTTAGGGTTAGATTTAGAGTTAGGTTTAGATCTAGGCTTTTATCTAGGGATAAGGATAGTGCTAGGATTATGGCTAAGTTTAGGTCTAGGTTTATGATGATGTTAAGGGATAAATTTAGAACTAGGTATAAGGCTAGGGCGAGAGTTTGAGTTAGTCTTAGAGCTAGGTTTAGGGTTGGGTTAGTGATAGAGCTAAATCAGTGCTGAGATTAGGACTAGGGTTAGTGTTAGGGTTAGGCATAGGTTTAGGGCTAGGGTTAGTGTTACTGTTAGGGTTAGGTTTAGGTTAAGGGATGGGATTATAGCTACTTTTAGTACTAGGGTGAGGATTAGAATTAGGGTTATGGTTAAGGTTAAGTTTATGATTAAGGCAAGGTTTATGGCTAGGATGTGGGCTAAGGTTTGTGTTAGGATTAGGACTAGAAGTAGAGCTAGTGCTAATATTAGGTCTAGGGTTAGAGGTAGAGAGAATTTTAGTGTTAGTTTATAGCTAGGTCTATTGTAAAGGTTAGGTTTCTTGTTAGGGTCAGGTTTAGAGCTATGGGTATTATTAGAGTCAGACTCATGGTAGGGTTTTTATTAGATTAAGGTTTAGGTTTAAAGCTCGAGTTATCATTATGGTTAGGGGTAGGTTAATGACAGATTTAGCTTTAGAATTCAGGTTAGGTGTAGGGTAATGGATAGGTTTAGGGTTAGGAATAGGATTAGGGTTTGGCCTAGGGTAGCAGAAGTGTTAGGGTTATAATTAGGGTAATGGATAGGGTTAGAGCTAGTGATAGGTCTAGTGTTATGCTTAGTATTAGGCATGGGGTTAGGCTTAGGTTTAGGGTTAGGGCTAAGGTAAGGATTATGGTTAGCTTTAGGGTTAAAGCTAGGATAGGGCTTGTGTTAGGGCTAGATTTTGAGATAGGTTAGGGCTATGGCAAATGTAAGAACTTTGTTATGATTAGGCCTAGTTTTAGGGTTAATGTTATACCTAAGTACAGTTTTAGAGTTAGGTTTAGAGTTAGGGTGATGTTTAGACCTAGGGTTAGTGTTATTGTCAGGGTCAGTGTTCGATTTAGTGTTATGTTTAATGTGAAAGCCAGAATTAGAACTAGGGTTAAGTCTAGGGGAAAGGTTAGTGTTTGGCTCTAGGTTAAGGGTTATTGTTATAACTAGAGCTGAGTTCTTTTTAGGTCGAGGGCTAGAGTAATGAATAGATTAGGATTAGGCTTATATCTTGGGCTAGTGTTAGGTTTATGTTTAGGAATAAGATTACCAGTAGGACTAGTGTTAGGGTTCGGATTAGGGTTAGGTTCAGGTTTAGACCTCTGATTAGTGTTAGAATCAGAATAAGGGTCAGGGCTAGGGTTAGGGTTTGGGTTATGGTTAGAGCTAGAATAAGGACTAGGGTTAGGACTACTAATAGGGTTAGGGTTTGGGTTAGGTTAAGGATTAAGTTTAGGATAAGGATTAACATTATGTTTAGGGTTTGCATTGAGTAAGGGATAGATTTTGCGCTAGGTTTAGGGCTAGGATTAAGGTTAAAGCTAGGTTTAGGACTCAGATTAGGGCTAGTTTTTGTGTTAGGGTTACGGCTAGGGTTAGAGCAATGGCTAATGTAAGAACTAGAGTTTTAGGGTTAGTTTTAGGGTTATGGTTAGGGGTTAAATCTCTAGTGTTAGGATTAGGTTTAAGGTATTGTGAAATTTAGAGCTAGTGTTAGTGTTAGGTTAACATTTAGGGTCAGATTTAATTTTATGTTTAGGGTTAGGACTCGAATTAAGGCTAGGGTTACTGTAACGGTTTGGTTTAAGGTTAGGATGGTGTTTAGAGGTAGGATGAGTGTTAGGATATGAGTCAGAGTTAGGTTTAGTACTAAGGTTAAGATTAGAACACGAATTAGTGCTAGGGTTAGGTCTAGGTATAGTGTTAAGGTTTGGTTTAAGTGAAGGTTTAGGGTTAGGGCTATTGCCCGTTTTTTTTTTTTTTTTTTTTTTTTTTTCTGCAAGGGTTAGTCTTAGGGCTAGTTTTATGATAAGCATTAGCTTAGGCTTAGGGTTAGGGTAAGATTTAGAGTTAGGGTTAGATCTAGGGTTAGGAATAGGAATAAGGATTTGGCAATGGTTATGGCTAGGTTTAAGTCTAGGTTAGGACTAGTTTTAGGATTACAGTAATGCATAGGGCTAGAAGTAGGGACAGGGCTAGTGTGAGAGTTAGAGTTACTCTTAGGGTTAGGGTTAGGGTTAGGGATAGGGTTAAAATAGGGCTATGGTTAGGTCTAGGGTTAGTGTTCACCTTAGGCCTAGTGTTGGGGTTAGGGTTAGTGTTAAGTTTAGGGTAAGAAATGGCGTTATAGCTAGCTTGAGAGATAGGGTGAGGGTTAGAATTAGGGTTAGGGCTATGGTTAGCATTAGGGTAATGATTAAGGCTAGGTTTGGGGCTAGGATGAGGGCTATGGTTCATTTTAATGTGACAGCTAGCATTAGGGCTAGGGCTAATATCAGATCAAGATTTATGGTTAAAGATAGTCTTAGGGTTAGGTTTATGGCTACATGTAATGTAAGGGTTAGATTTAGGGTTAGGGTCAGGTTTAGAGCTAGGGGTATTATTACGGTCATGTTCTGGGTTTAAAGTTTGAGATAGGTTAAGGTTTAAAGTTAGAACTCAAATTACCATTATGGTTAGTGTTAGTGTAATGATAGGGTGACGTTTAGGGTTTAGGTTTGGTTTACAATAATGCATAGGTTTAGGATTAGGGATAGGGTTAGGTTTAGGCCTAGTGTTATGGTTACAGCTATGGATAGGTTTAGAGCTAGGGTTAGGCTAGGGTTATTGTTTTGATTAGGGCGAGGTTTAGGATTTGGGTTAGGGTTAAAACTTGGGTTAGTGCTTGGATTAGGGCTAGGTTGGGGGTTAAGTTAGTACTAGGGTTAGGGGTAAGGCTAATGTAAGTACCAGGGTTAAAATTAGGGTTAAATTTAGGTTTAGGGTTAGTAGTAGGTCTAGTGTTAGGTTTTGGGCTAGTGTTAATATTATGGTCAGAGTCAGGGTAAGTGCTAGTTCTAATTTTCAGCTTAAAACTAGAATTAGAGTTAAGGTTAGGGTTAGGGTTTGGGTTTGGTTTAGGTTAAGGGTTAGAGTTAGGACTATGGCTCGGTTCTGTTTTAGGGCTAGTGTTAAAGTTAGATTTAGATTTAGGGTTAGGATTAAGTTTAGGCTTAGGGTTAGGGTTTGATTTAGAGTAAAAATTAGATCTAGGTTATGGCTAGAGCTAATTATATGGCTAGGGTTAGGGCTAGGTTTAGGGCTAGGATTTGATTTCCGTTAAGGGTTACGGTTAGAACTAGGGATGGGGCTAGGGTGAGAGCTAGAGTTAGTTGAAGGGCTAGCATTAGGGCTAGGGTTAGGAATACGACTAAATTAGGGCTAAGATTAGGGCTAGGGTTGGTTTTTGGGTTAGGCCTAAAGTTAGGTTTAGAGTTAGGACTAAGGCTATGTTTAGGGCTAGGATAAGGGCTGGGGTTTGTGTTAAGTTTAGGGCTAGAATTAGGGATATGGCTAGTGTCAGGTCTAAGCTTATGGTTGTGGATAGTGTTAGGATTAGTGTTATTGCTGAGTCTAGTGTAAAGGTTAGGTTTAGTGTAAAAGTCAGCTTTAGAACTAGGAGATATATTAGGGTCAATTTCAGTGTTAGAGTTTGTTTGATGTTAGGTTTTAGGTTTAGGGGTTGAATTAGCACTAGGGTGTGGGTTAGGGTAAAGATAGGGTTTTGTTTAGAGTTTACATTATGTTTTGGGTAATTGATAGGGTTAGGGTTAGCAATAGGGTTAAGGTTAGGCCTAGGGTTCATATTAGGTTAAGGGTTTGGGTTAGTATAATGGATAGGATTAGAGCTAACTGGAGGGCTAGGTTTATGGTTAGGAATAGGTCTTGAATTGGGGTTAGGGTTTTGTTTAGGTTTCTGTTTATCATAAGGGTTAGGTTTTAAGCTAGGGTTAGGGCTAGGGTGAGTGTTAGGTTTAGGGTTATGTCTAGGGATAAGATTGTAGTACTCATAGGGTTAGGGTTAGGATTAGGGCTAGGAACATCATTAGGGATAGGGTTAGGGTTAGTGTAATGTATACGATTAGATGTAGATTTAGGGTTATGTTTAATGCTAGATTGTGGTTTAGGCGTATAGTTAAATCTATGGTTATATTTAGGGTTATAGTAAGTGTTAGGGTTTGAGCTAATGTTAGGTCTATGGCAAGTGTGAGGTTTAAGGTTAGGTCTAGGTTTAGTTTTCCATTTAGGTTTGGTTTAGCATTAAGCCTAGGATTATCAATAAGCTTAGGTTTAGGTTTACAGTAATGGGTAGGTTTAGAGTTTGGTTTAGCACTAGGGTTAAGGTTAGGATTAGGGCTAATGTAAGGATTAGATTGAGGGATAGGTGTAGGTTTATGTATTGAGTAATGTTTACCTTTTGAGCTAGGATTAGACCTAAGGTGAGGGTTAGTCTAGGGTTAGGGCTAGGGTTAGGGTTACTGTTATGCTTAAGGCTTGATTTAGGCCTAGGATTATCTCTAGGTTTTGTGTTAGGTTTAGGCCTAGGGTTAGGGCTATGGGTAATGTAAGAACTAGGGTTATGTTGAGGGCTAGATGAAGGGTTATAATTATGGCTAGGTGTAGTTTTAGGTTTAGATTTTCGGGTAGGGTCAGATTTAGAGATAGGTTTACTCTAAAGGCAGGGTCAGTGTTTGGGTTAGAGTCAGTGTTAGGGTTACAGCCAGAATTAGAACTAGGTTTAGGTCTAGGGGTAGGGTTAGTATTTGAGTTAGGTTAAGGATTATTCTTAGGTCTAGGGCTAGATATAAGGCTAGATTTAGGGTTTGGTTTAGGTCTAGGGCTAGTGTTCTGGGTTGGTCTAGGTTTAGGGTCAGTTTTAGACCTAGGGTTAGTGTTAGGGTCAGAATAAGGGTCAGGGTTAGTGTTAGGGTTTGGGATAGGGTTAGAGCTAGAATTAGGGCTAGGGTTAGTACTATTAATAGGGTTAGGGTTTTTTTAGCCTAAGGATTAGAGATAGGTCTAGGGTTAACATTAGGGTTAGGATTTTTCTTTGGTTAAGGGACAGCCTTATAGCTAGGGTTAATGCTAGAGTTAGGTTAGGGTTAAGGTTAAATATAGGTTTAGAGCTCGAATTAGGGCTAGATTTTTGTTAGGTTTAGGGCTAGATTTGGGAATTGGCTAATGTAAGAGCCAGGGTTACAATTAGGGTTATTTTTAGGGTTAGTGGTAGGGGTAGGTCTAGTGTTAGGTTTAGGTTTAAGTTTAGGGTAATATTTAGAGCTAGGGTTATTGTTAGGATATGAGGCAGCACCAGGGTTAGTTTTAGGGTTAGGTTTAGGACTCAAATAAGGATAGATTACTGTTAGTGTTTGGTTTAAGTTTGATAGCTGTGTTTAGAGCTACGGTTACTGTTAGGATGTCAATTAAGGTCAGGGTTTGTTTTAAGGTTAGGTTTATGACTTGAATTAGGGCTAGGGTTACTGTTATGGTTTGCTTTATGTTTAGGGTGGTCTTTAGAGCTGGGTTCAGTGTTAGGATATGAGTCAGGGTCAGGGTAAGTTTTAACGTTAGGGTTAGGACTTGAATTAGGCCAAGTGTTAGGTGTAGGTGTAGTGTTAGTGTTTGGTTTAAGTTTAGGTTTAGGATTAGGGCTCTTGCTCACTTTTGTTTTAGTCCTAGGTTTAGGGTTTGGGCTAGTTATAAGAATAATATTAGGGTTAGGGATAGTGTTAGTGTTAGGCTTAGGCTTTTGGTTAGGGTTAGATTTGGATTTAGCGTTAGATATATGATTAGGGCTGGGTCTGACTATAGGGCAAGGTTTAGGGCTAGGGTTATGGTTACAGTACAGATAGGGTTAGAACTAGGTCTAGGGCTAGGGTGAGAGTTAGAGTTAGTCTTAGGCCTAGGGTTTGGTTAGTTTTAGGGATAGGGCTAAGTTAGGGCTAGGATTAGGGCTAAGGTTTGTGTTCAGTTCAGGCCTAGTGTTAGGGCTAGGGTTATAGTTAATTTTAGGGTAAGGTGTGGTGTTATAGCTAGGTTTAAATGTAAGGTGAGTGTTATAATTAGGGTTAGGTCTAGGGTTAGGGTTAAGGTTATCATTAAGGCTAAATTTAGGGCTAGGATGAGGGATAGGGATTGTTGTAGGGCTAGGTCTAAAATTAGGTCTAGGGCTAATATCAGGTCTAGTGTTACAATTAGGGGTAAATTTAGGGTTAGATTTGTGTCTAAGTCTAGTGTAAGTGTTAGCCTTCCAGTAAGGGTCAGGTTTAGAGCTAGGTGTAATTTTAGGGTCAGGATCAGTGTTAGAGTCTGTTTTAGGTTCAGGTTTAGGGATAGGGCTCAAATGAGCATTAGGGTGAGGGTTAGGGTTAGGGCAATTGATTGGGTTAGGTTTAGGTTTCAGGGTAGATTTAGGGCAATGGAGAGCTTTAGGGTTAGCAAAATGATTAGGGCTATGCCTGGGTTAGCATTAAGATTAGGTTTATCATAAGGATAATATAGAGGGTTAGCCTATGGTTAGGGCTATGTTTAGGTTAGGATTAGAACTACAGTTAGGTTAGGTTTTCGGTTAGGCCTATTAACCCTAGCTTAGGGTAGGGTTAGTGTTAGATTTAGGGTAAAGATAAGGTTTTGAGCTAGAGTTTGGTCTAAGACAAGGGTTAGGTTTAGTGTTATGGTTAGGGTTAGGTTTAGGGTTAGAGCTAGGATTTTCATTAGGTTTAGGTTTAGGTATAGGGTAATGGATTGGGTTAAATGTAAGGTTAGCTTTATGGTTCTGGTTAGGTTTAGGTTTAAGTTTAGTTTTAGGGCTAGGTTTACTGTTGGTTTTAGTGTAAGAGGTAGAGTTTGAGTTAGAGTTAAGGCTATGGCAAGGTTTAGGTTTAGAGTTAGGTGTAAGGATAGGTTTTTGTTTTGGGTTAGGGTTTCAATTAGGGTTAGGGATATGGTTATCATTAGGGTTAGCATTAGAGTTAGGTAATGGGTTAGAGCTAGAGTTAGGTCTATTGTTAAGGTTAAGATTAGGGTGACTATTAGGTTTATGGGTAGGGATAGTGCTAGGGTTATGTTTAGGTAAAGGGTTAGGCTTTGAGCTAGGGTTACGACTAAGGTGAGGGTTAGAGTTAGGGTTAAGACTAGGGTTAGGGTTAGGGTGAGGGTTATGCTTAGTGTAGGTTTAGGGCTCGATTCCGGTTAGGGTTATTTAAGTTTTGTATTAGGTTTAGGCCTAGGTTTAGGGCTATGGATAATGTAAGAGCTAGTATTAATATTGGGGCTAGTTATAGGGTTAGAGTAATGGCTAGGTCTACTGTTAGGTTTAGGTTTTCAGTTAGTATCAGGTTTAGAGACAGGTTTTGTGTTAAAGGCAGGGTCAGTGTTCAGGTTAGAGTTAGAGTTAAGGTTAAAGACAGAATTGGGACTAGGTTTATGTCTAGGTGTAGGGTTAGTGTTTGCATTAATTTAAGGTTTATTGTTAGGGCTAATGCTAGGTTTTTGTTTTGGTCTAGAGCTAGAGTTAAGGCTACATTTACGATTAGGTTTAGGTCTAGGGCTAGGATAGGGTCTGGTTTAATTATAAGTTTACTTGTAGGGCTAGTGTTATGGTTTGGTTTAGCATTAGGGTCAAGTTTAGACCTAGGTTAGTGTTATGGTCAGCATAAATTTCAGGGTTATGGTTAAGGTTTGGGATAGGGTTAGAGCTAAAATGAGGGCTAGGGTTAGGACTCTTAATATTGTGAGAGTTTTGATTAGCCTGAGGATTAGGGATAGGTCTAGGGTTACCGTTAGGTTTAGAATTTTGCTTAGGGTTAGGGATAGTGTTAGATCTAGTGTTAGGGGTAGGGTTAGGGTTAAAGCTAAGTTTAGCACTCAGAATAGGACTAATTTTTGTGTTAGTATTAGGGCTAGGGTTAGGGTCATGTAAGAACCAGGCTTACAATTAGGGTTAGCTTTAGGGTTAAGGTTAGGGGTAGTTCTAGTGTTAGTGTTAATTTAAGGTTAGGGTGATATTTAGAGCTAGTGTTATTTTTAGGATAGGAGTCAGGGTTAGAGTTAGTTTTAGTGTTTGAGTTAGGACTTGAATTAGGGCTAGGTTTACTCTTAGGGTTTGCTTTAAGGTTAGCATCATGTTTACATCGAGGGTGAGTGTTAGGATATGAGTCAGGGTCAGGGTTAGTTTTAATGTTAGGGTTAGGATTTGATTAGGGGGAGGATTGGTTCTTCTAATAGTTTAGGGTTTGGTTTAAGTTAAGGTATAGGGTTAGGTCTATTGCTCGATTTTGTTTTAGTCCTAGGGTTAGGGTTAGGGCTAGTTTTACAATTAGTATTATGATTAGGGCTAGAGTTAGTGTTAGGCTTAGACTTAGGGTTACATTTATAGTTAGGTTTAGACCTAGGATTAGGCTAGGATTAAGGATAGGGCAAGGGTTAGGGCCAGGGTTATAGTTATAGTAAGGGATAGGGTTAGAACTAGGGATAGAGCTAGTGTGAGTGTTAGTGATGGGGCTAAAATTAGAGTTAGGGTTCAGGATAGGGTTAAATTAGGGCTAGGATTAGGGCTAGGGTTAGTGTTCAGTTTAGGACTAGTGATAGGGATAGGGTTAGGTTAAAGTTTAAGATAAAGAATGGTGTTATAGCTAGGTTTAGACACAGGGTGAGGGTTAGAGTAAGGATTAGGGCTAGGGTTGGTGTTAGGGTTATGTTTAAGGCTAGGTTTGGGACTAGGATGAGGGCTAGTGTTTGTTTTAGATTCAGGGCTAGGATTAGTGCTAGGCCTAATATCAGGTCTAGGGTTATGCTTAAATATAGATTTAGGATTAGGCTTATGGCTATGTCAGGGGTAAGGGTTAGGTTTAGGGTAAGGGTCAAGTTTAGAGCTCAGGGAATTATTAGGATTAGGATTTGGCTTAGGTAAGGTTTTAGGTTTATGGCTCAAATTAGCATTAGGGTTAGGGTTAGGATATAGTAAGGGTTTGTTTTAAGATTCAGGTTTGGTTAAGTGTAATTGATACGGTTAGTGTTAGTGATAGGGCTAGGGTTAGGCTTAGGGTTAGCATTAGGGTAAGGGTTATGGTTAGGGTAATTGATAGGGTTAGAACTTGAGGTATGGTTATGAATATGCCTTGAGTTAGGGTTAGAGTTAGTGTTAGAACTCGGGTTAGGGTTAGGGTTATGTTTAGCTTATTATTTTGGTTTTGAGCTAGATTTAGGGCTAGGGTTAGGTCCAGGGATAGGATTACGGTTGGTTTAGGGTTAGGGTGGTGTTTAGAGCTAGGATAAGTGTTAAAATATAAGTCAGGTTCAGGGTAATTTTTAAGGTTATGATTAGGACTCGAATTAGATATAGGGTTAGATCTAGGTGTAGTGCTAGATTTAGGGCTAGGGTTATCATTAACGTTAAAATTAGGGTTAAGGAAATGGATAGGGTTAGGTTATGTTTAGATTTTTGTTTAGAGTTAGAATTAGTGATAGGTTAAGGATTAGAGCTGTGGATATGTTTAGGTTTATGGTGAGGTTTATGGTTTCATCTAGATTTAGGGCTATGTGGAGTGTTAATTTTAGAGTTATGCCTATGATTAGTTTTCTGGTTAGGGTTAGGGTTAACATTAGGTTTCAAGCTAAGATTATCATTAAGGTTAGGTTTAGGGTTAGGGTAATGGGTAGGTTTAGAGCTAGGCTTATGGCTAGGTTAAGTCTAGGATTTGGGCTAGGGTTAGGGTGAGAGTTAGGGATAGGTCTAGGCATATATTTAGGGTAAGGGTTAGGCATTTAGCTATCTTAGGACTAAGGCGAGGGCTAGGGTTAGGTATAGGTCTAGTGTTAGGATTAGGGTTATGCTTAGGGCTAGGTTTAGGCCTAAAATTAGCTGTATGTTTCGTGTTAAGTTTAGACCTAGGGTTAGGGCTATGGGTAATGTAAGATATAGGGTTATGATTAGGGCTAGTTTTAGGGTTATGGTAATGGCTGGGTCTAGAATTAGGTTTAGGTTTTGGTTAGATTCAGGTTTAGAGGTAGGTTAAGTGTTAAAGACTGGGTTTGTGTTTGGTTTAGAGTTAAAGTTAGGATTAAAGCCAGAATTAGGACTAGGTTTAGGTCTAGGTGTAGAGTTAATATTTGGGTTAGGTAATTTTTTTTTTAAGTTAGGGCTACTATTTTGTTTAGGTCTGGAGCTAGATTTCAGGCTAGATTTAGGATTAGGTTTGGGTCTAGAGCTAGTGGTAGGATTAGGTTTAGGTATAAGTTTACAAGTAGGGCTATGGTTTGGTTTAGGGTCAGGGTCAGGTTTATTCCTAGATTTTTGTGATGGTCAGAATAAAGGTGAGGGTTAGGATTAGGGTTTGGGATAGCATTAGAGCTATTATGAGATCTAGTATTAGGACTATTAATAGGGTTAGGATTTGGTTAGCCTAAGGATTAGGGATAAGTCTAGTGTTACCATTAGGGTTAAGGTTTTGATCAGGGTAAGGGATAGATTTAGGGCTATGCTTAGGTTTATGGTTAGGGTTAAAGGTAGTTTTCACTCAGATTAGGCCTAGTTTTTGTGTGAGGTTTAACTCTAGGGTTAGGGAAATGGCTAATATAAGAACTAGGGATACAATTAGAGTTAAGGTTAGGGGTAGATCAAGTGTTAGGGATAGGTTTAAGATTAGGATGATATTTATAGCTAAGGTTAGTTTTAGGATATCAGTCAGGTCAGGGTTAGTTTTAGGGTTAGATTTAGGACTTGAATTAGGCCTAGGGTAACTGTTAGGGTTCAGTTTAAGTTTAGGGTTGTGTTTATATCTATGAGGAGTGTTAGGATATAAGTCAGGTTCAGGGTTATTTTTAAAGTTATGATTAGGAATCAAATTAGCCATAGGGTTAGATCTAGGTGTAGTGCTAGGGTTTGGTTTATGTTAAGGTTAGTGTTAGGCCTGTTGCTTGGTTTTGTTTTAATGCAATGGTTACGGTTAGGGATAGTTTTATGATTAGCTTTAGGGTTAGGGCTAGGGTTATGGTTAGGTTTAGGATTAAGGCTAGATTTAAGGGTAGGATTAGGGCTAGGTTTTGTGTTAGGTTTAGGGCAAGAATTATGTCTAGGACTAATGTCAGGTTTAGGTTTATAGTTAGTGATATTTTAGGGTTATGTTTATGATTAGATCAAATCAAAGTGTTACATTTAGGGAAAGGGTAAGTTTAAGAGCTGGGGTATTATTAGGGTCAGGATCAGGCTTCGGGTTTGGGTTAGGTTAAGGTTTAGAGTTAAGGCTCAAATAAGCATTAAGGTTAGAATTAGGGTTAGGGTAATGGATAGTGTTAGGTTTAGGGTTAGGTTAGGTTTAAGGTCATGGATATGTTTAGGGTTTGTGATAGATTTAGGGTTAGGCCTAGGATTAGCTTTAGGTTTATGGTTATTTTTAGGGTAATTTATAGGGTTAGACCTAGGGTTAGGGCTAGGATAATGATTAGAATTAGAGCTAGAGTTAGGGTTAGGGTCAGGGTTATGGTGGGGGTTACACTTAGGATTAGTTTAGGGTATGGTTTAGGGTTTGAGCTAGGATTTTTTCTATGGCTAAGATTAATTTAGGGTTTGGTCTAGGGTTATGGTCATGATTAGTGTAATGGTTAGGGCTAGAGTTATCATAGGGTTAGGGTAATATGTTTAGATGTCAAGTTAAAGATAGGTTTAGGTTTAGGATAGTGTTAGGTTTAGGTTTAGGATTAGAGTTAGAGTTTGAGCTAGCTTAGGTTTAGGTTTAGGGTTAGGTTCACTGTTAGTTCTAGGGTTAGGTTTATATTTAGGGTTAGTGTAGGTTTAGCTTTAGGTCTAGTGTTATCATTAGGGTTAGTTTCGGGTTAGAGTAATGGGTAGAGTTCTAGCTAGGGTTAGGGCTAGGGTTAAGTTTAGGATAAGGACTGGTGTTACGTTTAGGGTAAGGCCTTGCATTGGTGTTAGGGTTAGGTTTAGTGTAAGGGTTAGGGATTGAGCTAGGTTTAGGGCTAGGGCGAGCATTTGGTTTACAGTCTGGCTAGGGTAGGGTTAGGGTTAGGTTTAGGTCCAAGGTTAGCATTAGTTTTAGGGTTATTGTTAGTGTAATGGATAGAATTAGAGCTATGTTTTGGGCTATGGTTACAGTTAGGATTAGGGATAGAGTTAGAGTGAGGTTTAGGGTTTGGGCTAGGGTTATTTTAGGGTAAGGTTTATGGTTTGAGCTAGAGTTAGGGCTAGAATGAGGGTTAAGCTTAGGGTTAAGGCTAGGTTTAGGTTAGAGTTTTGCTTTGGGTTACGTTTAGGTATGTAATTAGAGCCTGGTTTTGTGTGAGGTTTAGGGCTAGTATTAGGTATATGAGTAATGTAAGAGCCAGACTTATGGTTATGGCTAGATTTAGAGTTCGTCTAGTATTTGGGTTAGTTTTGGGGTTAGGATAAGTTTTAGAGCTAGGGTTTTTGTTAGGGTAAGTGTGAGGGTTCAGGTTTGGATTAGGTTTAGGGTTAGGTCCAGAATGAAGATTAGGTTTAGGTCTAGGGGTAGAGTTAGTGTTTGGTTTAGATTAAGGGTTATTGTTAGGGCTAAGGCTAGGGTTATGGCTGTATTTAGGATTAGGTTTAGGTCTCAGGCTAGTGTCATTGTTAGTTTTAGGTTTAGGGTTAATGTTAGGGCTAGTATTAGGTTTCAGATAAGGGTTATGGTCAGGATTAAAGCTAGGTTTAGTGTTAGGTCAGAATAAGGGTCAGCATTAGATTTAGGGTTTGGTTTAAGAGCTAGAATGAGGGTTAGGTTTAGGACTAGTAATAGAGTTAGCGTTTGGTGTAGGCATAGAATTAGGGTTAGGACTAAGGTAGCAATAGGGTGAGGGTTTGACTAAGTGTAAGAAATAGGGTCAGAGCTATGATTAAGTCTAGGGATAAGGGTTAGAGTTAGGGCCAGGGTTGGGTTAGGGTTAAAGCTAGGGTTAGGCCTTGGATTAGGACTAGATTTTGTGTTAGGTTTAGGGCTATGGCTAATTTGAGAACTGGCACTACGATTAGGGCTAGTTTTAGGGTTAGTTTTATGGTGAGGACTAGTGTTAGGATTAGTTTAGGGATAGGCTGATGTGTAGAGCTAGGGTTACTGTTAAGGTCAGAGTCAGGGTTAGTGTTAGTTCTAGGGTTAGGGTTAGGACTCGAATTAGGGCTAAACTTAGGGCTAGGTGTAGAGTTAGGGTTTGGTTTTAGGTTAAGGGTTAGGGTCAGTGAAATGTCTCGGTATTGCTTGAGAGCTAGGGCTTGTGTTAGGGCTAGTTTTCAAATTATCATTAGGGTTAGAGCTAATGTTAGGGTACGTTTTAAGGTTAGAGTTAGGGTTAGATCTAGGTTTAGGCCCACAGCAAAAGTTAGGGCTTAGAGAAGTGCTAGGGTTTGAGTTATCATAAGGGATAGTGTTAGAACTAGGGATAGGGTTAGCGCGAGAGTTAGAGTTAATCTAAGTGTTAGGGTTAGATTTAGGTTGAGAATTAGGGTTTATTTAGAGCTAGGATTAAAGCTAGTGTTAGTATTATGGCTGAGCCTAGGTTTATGGCTAGGGTTATGGTTATGGTTAGGTATGATGTTATAGCTAGCTTTAGAACTAGGCGAGGGTTAAAATTAGGGTTAGGTCTATAGTTAGGGTTATATTTAGGATTAAGGCTAAGATTAGGGCTAGGATTAATGCTAGAGTTTGTTTCAGGGTTAGGGCTTCATTAGGGCTGGGGATAATGTCAGGTCTAGGGTTATGGTTAGAGATAGTTTTAGGGTTAAGATTATTAGGGTTATGATTAGGTTGATGGATATGGTTAGGTTTAGGTTTCAGGTTAGGTTTAGGTTAATGTATAAGTTTAGGGATAGGAATAGGTTTAGGGTTATCCTAGGGTTAGCATTAGGTTTAGGACTAGGATTAGGATAATGGATAGGGTTACAGCTGGTTTTAGGGCTAGGTTTATGGTTAGATTTAAGGCTTGGGTTAGGGTTAGGTTTTGGGTTATGTCAGGGGTTAGGGTTAGGGTCAGGTTTAGGGTAAATGTTAGGGCTAAAATTAAGGTTATGTTTAGGGTTAAAGGTTGTGTTTGTGGCTCAAATGGTAGTGCACTCGCCTGGCATGCGTGCGGCCTGGTTCGATCCTCAGCACAACATACAAACAAAGATGATGTATCTGCCGAAAATTAAAAAATAAATATTAAAAATTCTCCCTTTCTCTCTCTCTCTCTCTCTCTCTCTCTCTCTCTCTCTCTCTCAAATAAAAAGGTAGTGTTACGGCTCCAATTAGGGATAGGTTTTGGGTTAGGTTATGGCTAGGTTTATGCTACAGCAAATGTAAGAACTAGGGTTATGATTAGAACTAGTTTTAAGGTTAGGGCAGGGTTAGGTCTAGGCCTAGGTTTAGGTTTAGGTTTTGAGTGATGTTTAGAGCTAGGGTTGGTGTTAGGGTCAGAGTCAGGGTCAGGGTGTGTTTTAGGGTTAGTGATAGGACTCAAATTAGATCTAGGTTTAGGGCTATGTGTAGGCTTAGGGTTTGGTTTATATTAATAGTTAGGGTTAGGGCTATGGCTTGTTGTTTTGTAGGGCTAGGGCTAGGTTAGGGCTAATTTTAGGATTAGCATTAATGTTACAGCTTGTGTTAGTGAGAAGTTTAGCTTAGGGTTATGGTTAGTTTTATAGTTAGGGTTAGATATAGGATTAGGGTTAGAGTTAGGCTTAGGGCTAATGTAAAGGAAAGTGATAGGATTATGGTAAAGGATAGGATTAGAACTATAAATAGGACTAGGGCGAGAGTTAGAGTTAGTCTTAAGGCTAGGTTTATGTTAGGTTTATGGCTAAATTAGGGTTAGGAATTGGTCTAGTGTTTGTATTAGGGTTAGGCCTAGTTTAGACTTAGGTTTAGGTTTAGGGATAGCATTAGGTTTAGGGGAAGGGATGGGGTTAGAGCTAGTTTTAGTGCTAGGACCTAGGTTAGAATTTCAGATAGGGCTAGGATTATGATTTGATTTAGTAATAAGACTAGGTTTAGGGCTAGGATGATTGCTAGGGTTTGTATTATGGTTATGCCAAGAATTAGGGCTAGGGCGAGTGTCAGGTCTAGGCTTACATTAGGGATAGATTGAGGGTTAGATTTATGGCTAGTTCTAGTCTAAGGGTTCAGTTTAGGGCAAGGGTAAGGTTTAGAGCTAGGGGTATTTTTAGTGGTAAAATTAGGTTTTGGGTTTGGTTTAGGTTAGGGTTTAGGTTTAGAGCTTGAATTAAATTTAGGGTTTGGTTAGGGTAATGATAGGTTTAGGTTTAGGGTTCATGTTAGGTGTAAGGTAATTGATAGGGTTAGAGTTAGCAAAAGGGTTAGGGTTAGGCCTAGGGTTAGCCTTAGGGTTATGGTTGTGCTTAGGGTAAGTGATAGGTTTAGGGCTAGGGTTATGGTTAATATTAGGGCTAGAGTTAGGGTTAGGCCTAGGGTTAGGGTTAGGTTTAGGTTCAGGGTATGGTTTAGACTTTGAGCTATGGTAAGCACTAGGGAAAGGGTTAGGTTTAGGGTTATGTCTAGGTTATATGTACGGTTAGGGTCAAGGTTAGTGTTAAGGTTAGGGCTAGTGTTATCATTAGGTTTAGGGTATTGGATAGGGTTTGATGTCATGTTAGGGTTAGGGCTATTGTTAAGTTTAGGCTTAAGGTTAGGGTTAGGGATACGTTTATGGTTACGTTTAGGTTAATGTTTAGTGTTTGAGCAAGAGTTAGCTCTAGGGCAAGGGTTAGGTTTATGGTTATGTCTAGGGTTAGGGTGAGGGTAGTTTAGGGTCAGGGCTAGGGTTATCATAAGGGTTAGGGTTAGGGTTGAGGTAATGGGTAGGGTTAGAGCTAGGGTTAGGGCTAGGGTTATCATTCAGATTAAGGTTAGATTTAGGGTAATATGTAGGCTTAGAGCTAGGGTTAGGGATAGGGTTAAGGTTAGGATTAGGGCTAGTTTTAAGGTTAGGTTTAGGTTAATGCCATGGGTTAGTGTTAGGTTTAGGTTAAGTTTAAGGGTTAGGGATTGAGCTAGTGTTTGGACTAGGATGAGGATTAGGGTAAGAGTCACTGTGAGGTTTAGAGCTAGGGATAGCATTAGGGTTAGGGTTAGTGTTATGGTAATGGATAAAGTTAGAGTTACGATTTGGCCTATGGTGATTGCTAGTTTCAGGGTTAGTATTATGGCTAGGTCTAGTGTTAGGGTTATGTTTTTTTGTTAGGATAAGGTTTAGAGCTAGAGTTTGTGTTAGGGTAAGGGTCAGTGTTCGTTTTAGCGTTAAGTTTATATTTAGGGCCAGACTTAGGACTAGGGTTTGGTTTAGGGGTAGGGTTAGTGTTTGGGTTAGGTTAAGGGTTATTATTATGGCTAGGACTAATTTTTAGTTTAGTGCTAGGCCTAGAGTTATTACTAGAAAAAGGATCATAGTTAGGTCTAGGTCTAGTGTTAGGTAAGGTTTAGTTATAGGGTTACAGGTAGTGCCAATATTAGGGGTCACTTTCGAGTTAGGGTCAGGTTTAGACCTATGGTTAGTGTTAGGTTCAGAATAAGGGTCAGAGATAGGGTTAGGTTTTGGGATAGTGATAGAGCTAGTTTGAGGGTTAGGATTAGTACTTGTAATAGAGTTAGGTTTTGGGTTAGGCTAAGAATTAGGTTTAGGACTAGGGTAGATTTATAGTTAGAGTTTGGTTTAGGGTAAGGGATAGGGTTAGCACTAGTTTTAGGGCTAGGGTTCGGGGTAGGTTTAAGTCTAGGGTAAGGTTTAGGGTTAGGGTTAAAGCTAGGGTTAGAACTTGGATTAGGGCTAGGCTAGGTTTTGTGTTAGCTTTAGGGCTACAGCTAATCTAAGAAGTAGGGTTACAAATAGGCTAGTTTTAAGGGTAGTGTTACATCTAGGTTTAGTGTTTGGTTAGGTTTAGGGTTAGGTTTATGTTTTGGGTAATAGATAGATTAGGGTTAGCGAATGTGTTAGGGTTAGGCCAAGGGTTAGCATTAGGGTTAGGTTTAGGGTAATGGATATGGTTAGAGCTAGAGTTAGGGCTAGGGTTACGGTTAGTGTTAGAGTTAGGGTTAGTGTTAAGTTTAGGGTTAGTGCAAGGATTAAATTTAGGGTTATGTTTAGGGTAAGGTTTAGGACATGGTTTAGGTTTAAAGTTAGGATTAAAGCTAGGGTTGGGGCTTGCATTAGGGCTAGATTTTGGGTTACATTAGGGCTAGTGTTAGGGATACAGGTATTGTAAGAACTAGGTTTATAATTAGGGCTAATTTTATGGTTATGGTTAGGGCTAAGTCTAGTTTTATGGTTAGTTTTAAGTGCAGGGTGATGTTTTGAGCTAGGGTTAGTGTTAGGTTCAGAGTCAGGGTCAGGGTTAGTTTTAGGGTTGGGGAAAGGACTCCAATTAGGGGTAGGCTTAGGGCTAGATGTAGGGTTAGGATTTGGTTTAGGTTAAAGTTTATTGTTTGTTCTCTATCTCATTATGTTTTAGGGTAAGGCTAAAGGTAAGGGTAGTTTTACAATTAATGTTAGTGTCAATACTAGTGATAAGGTGAATTTAGGATTAGGGGTACATTTAGAGGTATGGTTAATTCTAGGGTTATGGCTATGGCTAGGGTTAGGGCTAATTTAGATCTAGTGTTTGGGTTACAGTAAGGGATAGGTTTAGAACTAGGAATAGATAGGGCGATAGTTAGAATTAGTCTTAAGGCTATGGTTAGGTTTAAGTTTAGGGCTAAATTAGGGCTAGGAATATGTCTAGGATTGCTGTTAGGGTTAGGCCTAGGGTTATAGCTGTTTTTAAAATTAAGTTTAGGGTTAGTTTTAGGGGAAGGGTTGGGGTTATAGCTAGGTTTAGTGCTAGGGCAATGATTAGAATTAGGTTTTAGGTCTAGGGTTAGGTTTGTGTTAGAATTAAGGCTAGATTTGGGGTTAGGATGAGGGCTACGGTTTGTGTTAGGGTTAGGGTAAGTATTAGGGATAGGGATAATGTCAGGTTTAGGGTTACAGCTAGGGATAGTTATAGGGTTAGATTTATGGCTAGGTCCAATTTTAGGTTTAGGGTAAGATCCAGGTTAAAAGTAAGGTGTATTTTTAGGGTGAGGGTCAGGTTTTGGGTTTGTGTTAATTATTATGGTTAGAACTCAAATTAGCATTAGGGTTAGAATTAGGGTTAGGTTAATGGATAGGTTTAGGTTTAGGATTCAGGTTAAGATTAGGGTAATTGGTAGGGTTAGGGTTATTGATAGGGTTAGGGTTAGGCCTAGGGTTAACATTTGGGTAAGGGTTATTGTTAGGATAATAATTACCATTAGAGCTTGGGTTAGGGATAGGGTTTTGGATAGGATTAGGGCTAGAGTTAGGGTTAGGGTTAGGTCTAGTGCTAGGGTTAGGGTTTGGATTAGGTTTCGGGTACAGGTTAGGTTATGAGTTAGGGTGAGGGTTAGGTTTAGGATTATGTCTAGAGTTAGATTTACAGTTAAGGTTAGGGTTAGTGTTAGGGTTAAGTCTAAGGTTATCTTTAGATTTAGGTTAATGGATAGGGTTAGATATCAGGTTAGTGTTATGAGTAGTTTTAGGTTTAGGGTTAGTGTTAAGGTTTGGTCTAAGATTATCATTTGAGTTAGGGTAATGGATAGGGTTAGATGTCAGGTTAGGATTAAGAGGAGTTTAAGTTTTAGGGTTAGTGTTAGGGTTTGGGCTAGGGTTAGTCTTCAAGTAAGGGTTGGGGTTTTATCTAGGGTTAAGTCTACAATGAGGGTTAGGTTTAGGGTTAGGTCTAAGATTAGGTTTACAATTAGGATTAGAGCTAGGGTTATTATTAGGGTTAAGGTTCGGTTCAGTGTAATGGATAATTTTAGAGATAATATTAGGGCTAGTGTTAACATTATGATTAGGGCTAGGATTATGATTAGGTTTAGAGATAGGGCTAGGGTTATGTTTAGGGTTCAGTTTTGGATTTTATCTAGGGTTAGGTCTAAAGCGAGGGTTAGATTGAGCGTGAGGGTTAGGCTTAGGGTAAGGGATAAAGTTAGGTTAGGGTTAGGGTTACGCTTTGGGCTACAGATAAGCATAGAAATAGGGCCAGGTTTTGTGTTAGGTTTAGAGCTAGTTTTAGTGCTATGGTAATGTAAGGGCTATGTTTAGGGTTATGGCAAGGTCTAGTGTTAGGTTTGGGTTTCGGTTACGGTTAGTTTTATAGTTAGCATTAGTGTTAGTGTCAGGGTCTGTGTTTGGATTAGGGTTAGGGTTAGGGCTAGAGCCAGAATTAGGATTGGTTAGGTCTAGAGGTAAGGTTAGTGTTTGGCTTAAGTTAAGGGTTATCATTAGATCTAGGGCTAGTATTTTGTTTAGGTCTTGGTTAAAGATACGGCTAGATTTAGGATTAGGTTTAACCTAGGGCTAGTGTTAGGGTAAGATTTAGATATAGGGTTATGGGTAGGGCTAGTGTTAGGGTTTGGTTTAGTTTCAGGGTCAGAATAAGGGACAGGGTTAGGGTTAGAATTTGGGTTATGGTTATAACAATAATGAGGGCTTGGGTTAGGACTAGTAATAGGGTTAGGTTTTGGGTTAGACTAAGGATTAGTTTTAGGTCTAGGGTTAGCATTAGGGTTGGGGTTTGGGTAGGGTAAAGTATAAGATTAGAGCTAGTGTTAGAGCTAGGGTTCGGGTTAGTGTTAGGGCTAGTGTTAGGGTTAGTGTTAGGGTGAAAGCTAGGGTTAGGTGTCAGATTTGGGCTAGGTTTTGGTTAGCATTTAGTTTAAGGTTACGGCTAATGTATGATCTAGGGTTATGATTAGAATTAGTTTTAGAATTAGGGTTAGGACCAGGTCTAGTGTTAGGTTAAGGTTTAGGTTTAGGGTGATGTTTAGAGGTAGGGTTAATGTTAATGTCAGAGACAGTTTCAGGGGTAGTTTTAGGGTAAAGATTAGGACTCAAATTAGGGCTAGGCTTAGGGCTAGATGCAAGGGTCGGGTTTGGTTTAGGTAAAAGTTTAGGTTGATTGTTATGGCTTTATTTTGTTTTAGGCCTAAGCCTATGGTTAGGGCTAGTTTTAGTATTAGCATTAGGATTAGGCTAGTGTTAGAGTTAGGTTTAAGTGTAGAATTAGTGTTAGATTTAGAGTTAGGTTTAGATCTAGGGTTAGGGCAAAGTGTAAGGTTAGGGCTTGGGTTATTCTAGGCTACGGATAGGAATAAGATTAAGGTAAGTGATAGGGTTATAATTAGGGCTAGGGCTAGTATGAGAGTTATAGTTAGTCTTAATGCTAGGGTTAGGGTTAGGTTTAGGAGTAGGGCTAGGGTTTGTGTTAGGGTTAGTCTTAGGGTTAAGGTTAGGTTTAGGTTTAGTGTTAGGGTTAGGGTTTGGGTTAGATTTAGGGTAAGCAATGGGGTTATAACTAGTTTTAGGGCTAGGGAAAGGGTTAGAATTAAGGTTAGGGTTATGATTAAGGCAAGGTTTTGGGCTAGGATGAGAGCTAGTGTTCATGTTAGGGTTAGGGCTAGGATTAGGGCTAAGGCTAATGTCAGGTCTAGGGTTACAGTTAGGGATAAGTTTCGGGTTATGTTTATGGTTAGGTCTAAAGTAAGGGTTAGACTTAGGGCAAGGGTCTAGTTTACATCTATGTGTATTATTAGGGTCATTGTTTGCTTAAGGTTTGGTTTGGGTTAAGGTTTAGGTTAGGGCTCAAATTAGCATTAGGGTTAGTGTTAGGGTTATGATAATGAATAGGCTTAGGATTAGAGTTTAGGTTAGTTTTAGGGCAATGGATAGGTTTAGGGATTGTGGTAGGGTTAGAATTAAGCCTAGGGTTAGCATTAGGGTTAGGATTATGGTTATGGTAATGAATAGAATTAGAGCTAGATTTAGGACTAGGGTTATGTTTAGGATTAGGGCTAGTTTTAGGGTAGTTGATATAATTAGAGTTATGGTTAGGGCTATGGTTAATGTTAGGATTAGGGCTCGTGTTAGGTTAGGTTTTGGGATAGGGCTAGGTTTATGTTAAGGGTAAAGGTTAGGCTTTTAGCTAGGGTTAGGTCTAAAGCGAGGCTTAGGGTTAGGGTTAGGACTGGGGTTAGGTTTAGGGTTTCAATTAGGGATATGTTCAGGCCTAGGATTAGGGCTAAGTTTTGTGTTAGTTTAGGCCAAGATTTAGGGCCATGGGTAATGTAAGTGCAATAGTTATGATTAGGGCTAGTTTTAGGGTTATGGTTATGGATAGGTCTAGTGTTAGGATTAGGTTTTGGTTTAGGGTGAGCTTTGCAGCTAGGATTATGTTAGGGTCAGGTCCCGTGTTCAGGTTAGAGTTCGTGTTGTGTTTAGTGCCAGAATTAGGAATAGGGTTAGGTCTAGGGGTATGTTTAGTGTTTGGGGTAGGTTAAGGATTATTGTTAGGGCTAGGGCTAGGTTGTTGTTCAGGTCTAGGGCTAGAGATATGGCTAGATTTAGGATTAGGTTTAAGTCTAAGGCTAGTGTTAGGTTTAGGTTTAAGTATAGGATTACTGGTAGAGCTTATGTTAGGGTTTGGTTTCAGGTTAGGGTCAGGTTTATACCTGCGGTTAGTGTTAGGGTCAGAATAAGATTCAGGGTTAGGGTTTGGGTTTGGGTTAGGATTATAGCTAGAACGAAGGTTAGGGTTAGGAATAGTAATAGAGTTAGTGGTTGGCTTAGGCTAAGGATTAGGGTTAATACTAGGGTTAGCCTTAGGTTTAGGGTTTAGCTTAGGTAATGGATAGGGTAAAAGCTACGGTTAGATCTAGAGTTAGGGTATGGATTAGGGCTAGTTTGGGGGTTAGGGTTAAAACTAGGGTTAACACTCGGCTTAGGGCCAGGTTTTGGGTTAATTTGGGGCTAGTGTTAGGCCTACAACTCATGTATAAACCAGGGTTATGATTAGGGATACTTTTTGGGTAAGTATTATGGCTAGATCAAGTGTTAGGTTTAGGGTTACCATTTCCGTGATGTTTACAGCTAGGGTTAGACTTAGGGTCACTGTCATTGTTCAGGTTATACTTAGGGTTAGGGTTAAACACAGAATTATCACTAGATATAGGTCTAGGTGTAGTGTTACTGTTTGTGTTAGGTTAAGTTTTAACATTAGGGCTAGGGCTAAGTTTTTGTTTAGGTAAGGGCTAGAGATACTGCTAGATTTAGGATTAGGTTTAGGTCTAGGGCTAGGTTTAGGGGGTTAGGTTTAGGGATAGGTTTATTTCTAGTGCTAGTGTTAGGGTTCGGTTTATGGTTAGGGTCAAGTTTAGACATACAGTTACCGTTAGGGTCAGAATAAGTATCAGTGTAGGGTTTAGTGTTTGGGTTATGATTAGAGCTAGAATGTTTTCTAGGGTTAGGACTAGTAAAAGGGTGAGGGTTTGGTTTAGGCTAAGGATTAGGGTTAGGCCTAGGGTTAGCATTATGGTTAGGGTTAGCTTAGGGTAAGGGATAGGATTAGATCTAGGATTAGGGCTATATTTAGGGTTAGGGTTAAGGTTAGTGTTAGGTTTAGGTGTAGGGTTAAAGCTAGGGTTAGGTCTTGCAATAAGGCTAGGTTTTGGTTAGAGTTAGGGTAGTTTTAGAGTTTTGGTCAATGTATGGACTAGGGTTATGATTTGGGCTATTTATAAAATTAGGTTTAGGACTAGGTCTTGTGGTAGGGTTAGCTATAATGTTTAGAGCTAGATTAGTGTTAGGGTCAACTTAAAGGTCAGAGTAGTTAGGTTTGGACTCGAATTAGGGCGAGGGTTAGGGGTAGGTGTGGGGTTAGGTTTTGGTTTAGGTTAAGTTTTAAAGTTAGGGCTATTGTTCGGTTTTGTTTTAGGGCTAGGGCTATGGTTAGGCCTAGTTTTAGGCTTAGCTTTAGGTTTAGGCATAATGTTAGGTTTAGGTTTAGACTTAGAGTTAAAGTTAGATTTAGATTTAGGTTTAAATCTAAGGTTAGGTCTAGGGTTACAGATAGGGTTACTGTTTGGTTTTGGTTAATGGCTAGGATTAGGGTTATGGTAAGGGATAGGATTAGAACTAGGAATAGGGCTAGGGTGAGAGCAAGAGTTAGTTTTATGGCTAAGCTTAGTGTTTGGTTAGGCATAGGGCTTAATTAGGGCTAGGATTCGGGCTAGGTTTATTTTTATGTTTAGGCCTGGGGTTAGTTTTAGGCTTAAGGATAGGTTTTGTGCAAACGATGGGGTTAGATCTAGGGATAGGGCTAGGGTGAAGGTTAGAATTAGGGTTAGGGCTAGGGTTTCATTATAGTTATGATTAAGTGTAGGTTTAGGGCTAAGGTGAGGGCTAGAGTTTGTGTTAGGGTTAGGGCTAGTATTTGTGTAAGGGCCAATGTCAGTCCTATGGTTAGAGTTAGTGATAGTTTTACGGTTAGGATTATGGCTATGTTTAGTGTAAGATTAGGTTTCGGGTAGGGATCAAATTTAGAGCTAGGGGTATTATTATGGTGAGGGTCAGGTTTAGGGTTTTGCTTAGGTTAGGGTTTAGGGTTAGGGCTCGAATTAGCATTAGGGTTTGGGTTAAGGTAATGATAGGGTTTGGTTTTGGGTTCAGGTTATATTTAGCATAATAGATATGGTTATGGTTAGGGATAGGGTTAGACTTAGGCCTAGGTTTAGCATTATAATTAGGGTTATGTTTAGGGTAATTGATAGGGTTAGATCTAAATTTAGGGCTAGGGTTATAGATAGGATTAGGGCTAGGGTTACGTTTAGTGTTATGGGTTTGTTTTGTGTTAAGTTTAGGGATAGAATTATGGCTAGGACAAATGTCAGGTCTAGGATTATGGTTAGGGATAGTTTTAGGTTAGGTTTATGGCTAGGTCTAGTATTAGGGTTAGGTTTAGGGGTAGGGTCAGGGTTAGAGCTAGGTATATTATCATGGGAAGGGGCAGATTTAGGGTTTGGGTTGGGTTAAGGTTTAGGGTTAGGATTTGAATGAGGATTAGGTTTAGAGTTAGGGTAATAATAGTGTTAGGTTTAGTGTTCAGGTTAGGTTTAGGTTAATGAAATAGGTTAGGGTTAAGGTTAGAGATAAGTTTAGGGTTAGGTCTAGGGTTACGATTAGCATTAGGTTATGGTTACGGTAATGCATAATGTTACAGCTAGTGATAGGGCTAGAGTTATGGTTAGAATTCTGGCTAGTGTTAGGGTAAAGTTTAGTGATATGTTCTGTGTTAGGGTTAGGTTTAAGGTTAGGTTTAATGCTAGGGTTAAGGCTCAGATTAGGGTTTGGTTTTGGGTTTGGTTAGGACTAGGATTAGCGCTATGGTAAGGTATGAACTAGTGTTGCAATTAGTGCTAATTTTAGGATTATTGTTAGGGCTATGTCTAGTGTTACGGTTAGGTTTAGGGTTAGGGTGATGTTTAGAGCAGAGTTATTGTTAGGGTTAGTGTCAGGATCAGGGTTAGTTTTAGGGTTAGTGTTAGAACTCGAATTAAGGCTAAATTTAGTACTTGTTGTACGGTTAGGGTTTGGTGTAAGTTAAGTGTTAGGGATATATTTTGGGTTTGTTTTAGGGCTAGGGCTACGGTTTTGGCTATGGATTAGCATCAGGGTAATGGCTAGTGTTTTGTTGAGGTTTAGGCTCAGGGTTAGGGTTACATTTAGAGTTAGATTTAGATCTAGGGTTAGGGCTAGGTCTAGGTCTAGAGTTAGGGTGAACGTTAGGGTTATGATAATGAATATGGTTAGAACTAGAGACATGGCTAGAGTGAGAATTAGAGTTAGTCATAATAGTAGTCTTAGGGTTAGGGTTAGGGCTACATTAGGGCTAGGATTAGGGCCAGGGTTAGGGATAGGGTTAGGGCTAAAATGGGGTAGGGTTTGGTTTAGAGTTAGGGCTAAATTATGGCTAGGATTAGGGCTAGGGTTAGTGTTAGTGTTAGGGCTACATTAGGGCTAGTATTAAGGCTAGGGTTAGTGTTAGGGTTAGGGCTACATTAGGGCTACTATTAAGGCTAGGGTTATTGTTTGGGTTAGACTAAGGGTTTGGGCTAGAGTTAAGGTTAGCATTGGTGTTAAGATCAAGTGTAGAGGAATGAGTGGGGTTATAGCTATCTTTAGCAATAGTGTGAGGGTTAGAATTAGGATTAGGCCTATGGTTATGATTCAGTTTAGGATTAATGCTGGGTTTAGGGCTAGGTAAAGGGATAGCGTTTCTGTTAGCATAATGGCTAGAACTAGGTCTAGGGCTAATATCAGGTCTAGTGTTAACACTGTAAATAGTTTTAGGGTTAGGTAGGTTATGGCTACGTCTAGTGTAAGAGTTAGGATTAAGTTAAAGGTCAGCTTTAGGGCTAGGGTTATTATTAGGGTCAGGTTCAGGGTCAGGTTTAGCATTTGGTTTAGATAAAGTTTAGGGTTAAGGCTCGAATTAGCATTAGGTTTAGGTTTAGGATTAGGGTAATGTATAGGGTTTAGTTTAGTTTTCAGTTAAGTTTTAGGGTAATGGATGAGTTAGGTTTAGCAATAAAGTTTGGGTTAGTGTTATGTTTAGTGTAATAGATAGGTTTAGAGCTAGGGTTAGGGCTAGGTTATGGTTTGGATTAACTCTAGGATTAGGGCTAGGTTGAGGGATAGGGTTAGGGTGTGATTTAGGGTAAGTTTTAAGGTTAGGTTAAGGGTTAAGTTTAGGACTAGGGTTATAGTTAGGTTAGGGTAAGGGTTAGTGTTTGAGCTAGTGTTAGGGATAGGGTGAGGGTAACGTTTAGGTTTAGATCTAGGTTTACATTTATGGTTAGGGTTAGGGTTAGTGTTAAGGATGGGGTTTTAATTAGGGTTAGAGTTAGGGTTAGGTTCATGGATATGGTTAGAGCTAAAGTTCAGGCTAGGTTTAAAGTTAGGATTAGAGCTAGGGTTAGGGATAGGGTTTAGGATAGAGCTAGGTATATGTTTAATGTAAATGTTAGGCTTTGAGCTGGGGTTAGGTCTAAGGAGAGGCTTAGGTTTGGGCTTGGTTTAGGGCTAGGGTTAGGCTAAGGTTTATCCTTAGAGCTAAGTTTAGGACTATGATTAGGGCTAGGTTTTGTGTTAGGTTTAGGGCTAGGGTTAAGACTATGGGTAATATAAAAGCTAGGGTTATGTTTATGGCTAGTTTCAGGGTTAGGGTTATGGCTAGGTCTACTGTTACGTTTAGGTTTTGAGTTAGTGTCATGTTTAAAGCTAGGTTCAGTGTTAGAATTAGGGTCAGTTTTTGGGAAACGGTTAGGGTTAGGGTTACAGCCAGTATTAGGACTAGGTTTAGGTCTAGGTGTAGGGTTAGTGTTCAGTTTAGATTAAGGGTTATTGTTAGGGCTAGTGCTAGGATTTGTTTAGGTCTAGTGCTAGAGTTATAGCTATATTTAGGATTAGCTTTGGGTCTTGGTCTAGTGTTAGGCTTAGGTATTGGTATAGGTTTACCAGTAGGGCTAGTGTTAGGGTTTGGTTTAATGTTAGGTTTAGGTTTAGACCTAGGGTTATTGTTAGGGTCAGATGAGGGTCAGGGTTAGGTTTAGAGGTAGAATGAGGGCTAGGGTTAAGACTAGTATTACAATTAGAGTTTAAGTTAGGCTAAAGTTTAAGATTAGGATAGCGTTAGCTTTTGGGTTAGGGTTTGGCTTAGTGTAACTAATAGTGTTAGAGTTAGGGTTAGGGCTATGTCAGGTTTAGGGTTAGGGCTAGTATTATGGCTAAACCTAGGGTTAGGGCTCTGATTAGGGGTAGAATTTGTGTTAGGGTTAGGACTACGGTTAGGACAATGACTAATGTACAAACTAGTGTTATGATTAGGGCTAGTTTTAGGGTTAGGTTAAGGCTAGATATATTGTTAGTGTTAATTTTAGATTAGGGTGATGATTAGAGCTAGAATTAGTGTTAGGGTCAGTGTCAGGGTCAGGGTTTGTTTTAGAGTTAGTTTTAGGGTTAGTTGTAGGGTTAGGGTTTGATTTAAGTTAAGGGTTAAGATTAGGGCTATGGCTCGGTTTTGGTTTATGGCTAGGGCTAGGGATAGGGCAAGTTTTAGGATTAGTGTTATGATTAGGGGTAGTATTAGGGTTTGGTTTAGGCTTACTTATACAGTTCAATTTTGTGTTAGGTTTAGATTTAGACTTAGGCTTGATCTAGGATTAAGATTAAGGCTAAGGATAGAACTATGGCTAGGGCTAGGGCTAGGGCAATAGTTAGAATTAGTTTATGACTAGGTTTAGGGTTAGGATAGGATTAAATAAAGGCTAAGATTAGCACTAGACTTTATATTAGGCCTAGGTTTAGGGAAAGGGTTAATGTTAGTTTTAGGGTTATGGTTAGTTTTTGGTTATAGGATGAGGTTATAGGTAGGTTTAGTGCTAAGCTGAGGAATAGAATTAGGGTTAGGGCTCAGGTTATGGATTGGGCTAGGATTAAGCCTAGGTTTAGGACTAGGATCATGGCTATGGCTAATTTCAGGTCTAGTGTTACGGTAAAAAGTAGTTTTAGGTTCAGTTTTATGGCTAGGTCTAGTGTAAGGGTTAAGTTTAGGGTTAAGTTCGGGTTTATACCTAAGGGTACTCTTCAGGTCAGGGTGGCTATTAGTGTTTTGGATAGGTTAAAATTTAATGTTAAGGCTATAATTAGCATTAGAGTTAGGATTAGGGTAAAGATAGTGTTAAGTTTATGTTCAAGGTTAGGTTAAGTGTAATGGATAGAGTTAGGGTTAGGGATACGGTTAGGTTTAGGCCCAGGTTTAGCATTAGGGTTAGTGTTTTGGTTAGAGTAATGAATAGGGTTAGAGATAAGCGTACAGCTATGGTTATTGTTACGATTATTTATAGGGTTAGGCTTAGGGTTAAGGTTAGAGTTAAATCTAGTGTTACCACTAAATTTATAGTTATGATTGGTGATAGGGTTAGGGTTAGAGGTAAATCTAGGGATAGTGCTCGGATTAAGGCTAGGTTTTGGGTTAAGTTAAGGCTAGGTTTAGGGTAATGACTAATGTAAGTACCAGGGTTGCAATTAGGGCTAATTTTAGGGTTAGGGTTAGGGCTAGGTCTATTGTTAGCTTTAATTATAGGGTTAAGGTGATGTTTAGAGCTAGGGTTAGTATTAAGGTCAGTGTCAGAGTCAGGGTTAGTTTTAGGGTTAGGCTTAAAACTCATATTAGGGCTAGATTTATGGCTAAGTGTAGGGTTAGGGCTTAGTTTTTATTAAGGGTTAGGTTTAGGTCTATGGCTTGGTTTTGTTTTAGGGCTAGGGTTAGTGCTAGTTTTAGGATTAACATTAGGGTTAGAGCTTGTGTGAGGTTTAGGTTTAGGCTAAGTGTTAAGTTTAGATTAAGAGTTAGTGTTAGATCTAGGGTTACTGCTAGGGCTATGAATAGGGCTAGTGTTAGACCTAAGGTTTGAGCTAGGATTAGGATTCCAGTAAAATATAGGGTTAGAACTAGGGTTAAAACTAAGGTGATAGTTAGAGTTAGTCTTTGGGCTAGGGTTAGGGTTAAGGTTAGAAAGGGCTAAATTAGATCTAAAATTAGGGCTAGGGTTAGTGTTAGGGTTAGGCCTAGGTTTATGGTTAGGGTTATAATTAAGGCTATGTTTAGGGCTAGTATAAGGGCTAGGGTTTGTGTTAGGGTTATGGATAATATCATGTCTAGGGCTAATATTAGGTCTAGGTTAAACTTAGGGATAGTTTGTGTGTTAGTTTTATGGCTAGGTCTAGTGTAAGCATTAGGTATAGGGTAAAAGTGAGGTTTAGAGCAAGGGGAAATATTACAGTCAGTGTCAGTGTTAGGGTTTGGCTTAGGTTTGAGTTTAGGGTTAGGGCTCAAATTAGCGTTAGGATTAGGGTTAGGGTAATCATTGGATTAGGTCTAAGGTTCAGGGTAGGTTTAGGGTAATTGATAAGTTTGGTGATAGTGATATGTTTAGGGTTAGGCCTAAGGTTAGCATTAGGGTAATGGTTATTTTTAGGTTAATGATACAGTTAGACTTAAGGATAGGCCTAGGGTTATAGTTAGAATTAGGTCTTGATTTAGGGTTAGGGTGAGAGTTAGAACTAGAGATAGGTTAAGGTTATGTTTCGTGTAAGGGTTAGGTTTGGAGCTATGGTTAGGTCTAGGCTGAGTCTTAGGTTCAGGATTAGGTGTAGGGATAGGATTATGGTAGTTTTGGGTTATGGTTATGGTTAGGATTAGACCTAGGATTAATGGTAAAGTCAATAAACGGGTCAGGGTTAGTGTTAGAGTTTTGGATATGGTTATATGTAGAATGAGGGCAAGGGTAAGGGCTATTAATAAGGTTAGTGTTTTGGTTAGCATAAGGATTAGGTATAGGTCTAAGGATACCCTTAGGTTTAGGGTTTTCCTTAAGTAACTGATTGGTTTAGAGCTAGGGTTAGGACTATGGTTATGGTTAGAGTTAAAGATAGGTTTAGGGCTTGGATTAGGCCTAGGTTTTGTGTTAGGGTTAGGGCTAGGGTTAGGGCAATGACTAATGTAAGAACAAGGGTTACCATTAGGGTTATTTTTAGTGTTAGGGTATGAGTTAGGTTTAGTGTTAAGGTTAGGTTTAAGGTTAGGGTGATAGTTATAGCTAGGGTTAATGTAAGAATAGGAGTTAGGGTCAGGCTTAGTTTTAGGGTTAGAGTTAGGACTCAAAATAGGGCTAGAGTTATATTTAGGGTTCAGTTTAAGCTGATGGTGGTGTTTAAAGCTAGAATGAGTGTTAGGATATGATTCAGTATCAGGGTTGGTTTTAAGTTTAGGGTCAGTACTCGAACTAGGGCTAGGTTAGGTCTAGTGGTAGTGTTAGGGTTTGGTTTAAGTTAAGGTTTAGGGTTAGGGCTAATGCTCGGTTTTGTTTTACTCCTAGGGTTAGTGTTAGGGCTAGTCTTAGTGTTAGGCTTAGGCTTAGTGTTAGGGTTAAATTTGGAATTAGGTTTAGATCTAGGGTTAGGGCTAGAAGTAAGGATAGGGCAAGGGTTATGGCTAGGTTTAGGATTATGGTAAGTGATAGGCTCAGAACTAGGGAAAGGGCTAGGGGGAGAGTTAGTCTTAGGGCTAGGGTTAGGGTTAGTGTTAGAGATAGGACTAAATTAGGGCTAGGTTGTCCTCATTATACAATGAAAACTACAGAACCCTAAAGAGAGAAATAGAAGAAGATCTTAGAAGATGGAAAAATATACCCTGTTCATGGATAGGCAGAACTAACATCATCAAAAGGCGATATTACCAAAAGTTCTCTATAGGTTTAATGCAATCCCAATCAAAATCCCAACGGCATTTCTTGTAGAAATAGAGAAAGCAGTCATGAAATTCATATGGAAAAATAAAAGACCCAGAATAGCAAAAACAATGCTAAGCAGGAAGTGTGAATCAGGCGGTATAGTGATACCAGACTTCAAACTATATTACAGAGCAATAGTAACAAACAGCATGGTATTGGTACCAAAACAGGCGGGTGGACCAATGGTACAGAATAGAGGACACAGAAACCAATCCACAAAACTACAACTATCTTATATTTGATAAAGGGGCTAAAAGCATGCAATGGAGGAAGGATAGCATCTTCAACAAATGGTGCTGGGAAAACTGGAAATCCATATGCAACAAAATGAAACTGAATCCCTTTCTCTCGCCATGCACAAAAGTTAATTCAAAATGGATCAAGGAGCTTGATATCAAATCAGAGACACGCCGTCTGATAGAAGAAAAAGTTGGCTACGATCTACATACTGTGGGGTCGGGCTCCAAATTCCTCAATAGGACACCCATAGCACAAAAGTTAATAACTAGAATCAACAAATGGGACTTACTCAAACTAAAAAGTTTTTTCTCAGCAAAAGAAACAATAAGAGAGGTAAATAGGGAGCCTACATCCTGGGAACAAATCTTTACTCCTCACACTTCAGATAGAGCCCTAATATCCAGAGTATACAAAGAACTCAAAAAATTAGACAATAAGAGAACAAACAACCCAATCAACAAATGGGCCAAGGACCTGAACAGACACTTCTCAGAGGAGGACATACAATCAATCAACAAGTACATGAAAAAATGCTCACCATCTCTAGCAGTCAGAGAAATGCAAATCAAAACCACCCTAAGATACCATCTCACTCCAGTAAGATTGGCAGCCATTATGAAGTCAAACAACAACAAGTGCTGGCGAGGATGTGGGGAAAAGGGTACACTTGTACATTGCTGGTGGGACTGCAAATTGGTGCAGCCAATTTGGAAAGCAGTATGGAGATTTCTTGGAAAGCTGGGAATGGAGCCACCATTTGACCCAGCTATTCCCCTTCTCGGTCTATTCCCTAAAGACCTAAAAAGAGCATGCTACAGGGACACTGCTACATCGATGTTCATAGCAGCACAATTCACAATAGCAAGACTGTGGAACCAACCTAGATGCCCTTCAATAGACGAATGGATAAAAAAAATGTGGCATTTATACACAATGGAGTATTACTCTGCATTAAAAAATGACAAAATCATAGAATTTGCAGGGAAATGGATGGCATTAGAGCAGATTATGCTAAGTGAAGCTAGCCAATCCCTAAAAAACAAATGCCAAATGTCTTCTTTGATATAAGGAGAGTAACTAAGAACAGAGTAGGGACGAAGAGCATGAGAAGAAGATTAACATTAAACAGGGATGAGAGGTGGGAGGGAAAGGGAGAGAGAAGGGAAATTGCATGGAAATGGAAGGAGACCCTCAGAGTTATACAAAAGTACATACAAGAGGAAGTGAGGGGAAAGGGAAAAATAATACAAGGGGGACAAATGAATGTCAGTAGAGGGGGCAGAGAGAGAAGAGGGGAGGGGAGGGGAGGGGAGGGGGGATAGTAGAGGATAGGAAAGGCAGCAGAATACAACAGACACTAGTATGGCAATATGTAAATCAATGGATGTGTAACTGATGTGATTCTGCAATTTGTATATGGGGTAAAAATGGGAGTTCATAACCCACTTGATTCAAAGTGTGAAATATGATATATCAAGAACTATGTAATTTTTGAACAACCAACAATAAAAAAAATTTAAAAAATAAATAAATTAGGTCTAGGATTAGGGCTAGATTTAGTATCTAGTTTAAGCCTAGAGTTAGGGTTAGGGTTATGGTTAGAGTTTAGAGTTAGCGTTTAGAGTTTAGGTTTAGCGTTAGGGCAAATTTTGGGTTAATGGATGGCTTTATAGCTAGGTTTAGAAGTATGAAGAAAGTTACCATTAGGATTAGGGTTGTGGTTAGGGTTAGGTTTATTATTAAGCCTAGGTTTAGGTCTAGGATGAGGGCTATGGATTTTTTATTACGGATAGGGCTAGGATTTGTGCAAGGGCTAATTTTAGGTCCAGAATTATGGATAAAGATAGTTTTAGGATTAGGATTATGGGTACATCTAGGGTCAGGGTTAGGTTTAGGGTTAGTGTCAGGTTTAGAGCCTGGGATATTGTTAGAGTCAAGTTCTGGGGTAGGGTTTGGGGTAGGTTAAGGTTTAAAGTTAGTGCTCGAATTAGCATTAGGGTTAGGGTTAGGGTTATGGTAATGGATAGAGTTAGAAATCAGTTTAGGGCTAGGGATATGGTTATGATTAGGGCTAGGTTTTGGGTTAAGTTAGTGCTAGGGTTAAGGTTACGAATACTGTAAGTACTAGGCTTATGATTACAGCTAATTTAGTGTTTTAGGTCTATGTTTACTGTGAGGTTTCAGTTTAGGGTTAGGGTGATGTTTAGACCTCGGTTTTGTGTTATGGTCAGAGTAAGGGTCAGGGTTAGTTTAGGGTTTGTCTTAAAACTTGAATTAGGGCTGGGTTTAAGGCTAGGTGTAGGATTAAGGTTTGGTTTAGGTTAAGATTTATGGTTAGAGCTTTGGCTCGGTTTAGTTTTAAGGCTAGGGTTAAGGTTAGTGAAATTTTTAGTATTAGTGTTCGGGTTAGGGCTAGTGTTAGAATTTGGCTTAGGCTTCGGTTTAGGATTAAATTTAGAGTCAGGTTTTTATCTAAGGTTAGTGCTAGCGCTAAGGATAGGGCAAGGGTTAGGACTAGGATATGGGATATGGTTAGGTTTATGGGAAGGGTTAGGATTAGAATGAGTGATAGGGCCAGTGTGAGAGTTACAGTTATTCTTAGGGCTAGGGTTAGGATTAGGGTTAGGGATAGGGCTAAATTACGGCTAGGGTTAGTGTTAGGGCTAGGGATAGAACTAGTTTTAGAATTAGCATAAGGTTTAGGGCTAGTTTTAGGCTTAGGCATCAAGTTAGGGTTAGACTTAGATTTTGATCTAGTGTTAAAGCTAGGGCTAAGGAAAGGGCAATTTTGATGAAAAGGGTTAGGTTTAGAGTTAGGGTTACATTTAGAGTAAGGGATGTGTTTTTAGCTAGGTTTAGGGCTACATCAAGGGTTAGTATTAGGATTTAGGGCTAGAGTTCGGGTTAGGGTTAGGATTAAGGCTAGGTTTATGGCTAAAATGGGTTTTAGGGTTTGTGTTAGGGTTAGGGATGGTATTAGGGCTAGGGTTAATGTCAAGTCTAGGGTTATAGTTAGGGCTAGATTTAGTGTTAGATTTATGGCTTGGTCCAGTATAAGGATTAGGTTTAGGGTAAGATTCAGATTTATATCTAAGATTATTTTTAGGGTCAGGGTCAGGGTTAGGGTTTGTGTTAGGTTAGGGTTTAGTTTTATGGTAATGAGAGGTTTAGTTTTAGGGTTTAGGTTTGATTTAGTGTAATGGATAGGGTTAGAATTAGATTAATGGTTAGCTTAAGGGTTAGAGTTATTTTTAGGGTATTGGATAGGTTGAAACCTAAGGTTAGGGCTAGGGTTATGTATATGATTAGGGCTAGTTTGTGGTTAGGGTTAGGATTAAGTTTAGGGTTAAAGCTAGGTTTACTACTCGGTTAAATCTAGGTTTTGGGTTAGGTTAGTACTAGGGTTAAGGCTATGGCTAATGTATGAAGTAGGGTTATGATTAGAACTAGTTATAGGGTTAGGGTTAGGGGTAGGTCTAGTGTTAGGTTGAGGTTTACGCTGATGATGATGTTTAGAGCCAGGGTTAGTGTTAGGGTAATAGTCAGGGTCAGGGTTAGTTTTCGGGTTATGATTAGGACTACAATTAGGATATGGTTATGGCTAGTTGTAGGATTAGGGTTTAGGTTAGGTTAAGAGTTAGGGTTACGGCTATGGCTCGGTTTTGTTTTAGGGCTAGGGTTAATGTTAGGGCTTGTTTTAGGATTAGCTTTAGCATTAGGGTTAGTGTTAGGTTTAGGTTTAGGCTTAGGGTTAGGGTTAGATTTAGAGTTAGGGTTAGATCTAGGGTTATGGCCAGGGCCATGAATAAGGCTGGGGTTAGACCAAGCATTAGGGCTAAGATTAGTGTTCTAGTAAGGGATAGGGTTGGAACTAGAGTTATTGTTAGGGTGTTAGTTAGAGTTAGTCTTTGTGCTAGGCTTAGGGTTAGTGTTAGGAATATGGTTAAATTATGGCTAAGATTATGGCTAAGGTTAGTTTTAGGGTTAGCCCTAAGGTTTGGGTTAGGGATAAAATTAAGGCTATGTTTAGGGCTAGGAAAAGAGCTAGGGTTTGTGTTAGATTTAGGGTTAGGGTTATGGCTACAGTTAATATCACGTCTAGGGTTAAGGTTAGGAATAGTTTTAGAGTTAAATTATGGCTAGGTCTAGTGTAAAGGTTAGGTAGGTCAGAGTCAGGTTTATAGCTAGGGGAATTATTAGGGTCACCATTAGTGTTAGGGTTTTGTTTAGTTTTGAGGTTAGGGTTAGGGCTCCAATTAGCATTAGGGTTAGGGTTAGTGTAATGATTGGATCAGGTTTAGGGTTCAGGGTAGGTTTAGGGTAATTGATAGGTATGGGAAAATCGATAGGTTTAGGATTAAACATCGGTTAGCATTATGGTAAGGGTTATGTTTAGGTTAATGGATACAGTTAGAGTTAAGTTTAGGGCTAGGGTTATGGTTAAAATTAGGTCTTGTGTTAGGGTTAAGGTGAGGGTTAGAGCTAGGATTAGGTTTAGGATTATGTTTAGCATAAGGGTTAGGTTTTGAGCTATGGCTATGGCTAGGCTGAGAGTTAGGTTCAGAGTTAGGTATAGGGATAGGATTATGGTAAATTTTGTGTTAGGTTTTGGGTTAGGGTTAAACCTAGGTTTAGTGTTAGGGTCAGAATAAGGGTCAGAGTTAGGATTAGGGTTTGGGATAATGTTAGACCTAAAATGAAGGCTAGGGTTAGGACTATTAATAGGGTTAGGGTTTTGTTTAGTCTAAAGACTAGGGATAGGTCTAGGGTTACTATTAGGTTTAGGGTTTTGCTTAGGGTAAGGGATTGATTTATATCTAGGGTTAGGGTTATGGTTATGGTTAGAGTTAGAGTTAATGCTAGGTTTAGGGCTCGGTTAACCTACTTTTTGTGTTAGGTTTAGGGCTAGGATTAGGGTAATGGCTAACGTAAGACCTAGGGTTACCATTAGGGTTAGTTTTAGGGTTAGGGTTAGGGATAGTTAGAGTTCTAGGGTTTGGTTTAAGGCTAAGGTAATATTTATAGCTATGGTTCTTGTTAGGATAGGAGTCAGGGTCAGGGTTAGTTTTAGGGTTAGCATTATGATTGGAATTAGGGCTATTGTTAATGTTATTGTTTGGTTTGAGTTTAGGGAAGTGTTTAGATCTAGGGTGAGTGTTATGCTATGAGTCAGACTCAGGGTTAGTTTTAAGGTGAGGCTTAGAACTCAAATTGGGGCTAGTTTTAGGTCTAAGTGTAGTGTTAGTGTTTGGTTTAAATAAGGTTAGGGCTATTGCTCGGTTTGGGTTTACTGCTAGGATTAGTGTTAGGGCTAGTTTTACAATTATCATTAGGGTTAGGGCTAGTATTAGTGGTAGGCTTAGGCTTAGGATTAAGATTAGATTTAGAGTTATGGTTAGGCCTAGGACTAATTTTAGGGCGATTTTTAGGGCTATTGTTAGGTTTATGATAGCATATAGGGATAGAACTAAGGATAGGGCTAGGGCAATAGTTAGAGTTAGTCTTAGGGCTAGGGTTAAAATATGGTCAGCGATAGAGCTAAATTAGGGCTAGGATTAGGGCTAGATTTTTTGTTTAGCTTAAGCCTAGGGTTAGGGTGAGGGTTAGGTTTAAATTTAGAGTAACAGATGACATTATACCTAGGTTTAATGGTAGGGTGAGGGTTAGAATTAGGGTTAGGTGTAGGGCTGATGTAGGGTTATTATTAAGGCTAGGTTTAGGACTAGGTTGAGGGCTAGGTGTGTTTTTAGGGTTAGGGCTAGGATTAGGACTAGGGCTAATTTCAGGTCCAGAATTATGGTTAAAGATAGTTTTAGGGTTACGTTTATGGCTAATTCTAAGCTAAAGGTTAGGTGTAGAGTTACAGTCAAGTTGAGAGCTAGGGGTATTATTAGGGTCAAGGTCTGGGTTTTGGTTTGTGATAGGTTATAGTTTCAAGTTTGGTCTTGAATTAGTTTTAGGATTAGGGTTAGGGTAAAGATAGGGTCAGATTTAGGATTCAGGTTAAGTTTAGGGTAATGGAAAGATTAGGATTCAGGATAGAGTTAGGTTTATGCTTAGGGTTATCATTATGGTTTGGGTTATGGTTATGTTAATGGATAGAGTCAGTGATCAGTTTAAGGCTAAAGTTATGGTGACAATTATCGCTAGTGTTAGGGTTAGGTTAGTTTTAAAGCTAGGGTTAGGGCTCTGGGGCTAGATTTTGGGATATGTTAGGGCTAGGGTTAGGGTTACAACTTATGTAAGTACTAGGTTTACAATTAGGGCTGGTTTTAGGTTTTTAGTGCTAGGTTTAGTGTTAGGGCTAGGTTTAGGGTTCAGGTGATGTTTAGAGCTAGAAGTGTTATGGTCAGTGTCAGGTTCAGGGTTAGTTTCAGGGTTCGGCTTCCAACTCTAATTAGGGCTAGGTTTAATTTAGGTGTAAGGTTAGGGTTTGGTTTAGGTTAATATTTAGGGTTAGAGCTATGACTCGGTTTTGTTTTAGGGCTAGATCTAGTGTTAGGGCTGATTTTAGGATTAGTGTTATGGTTTGGGCTAGTGTTAGGTTTAGGCTTAGGCTTCGGGTTAGGGCTAGATTTAGAGTTATGTTTTGCCTAAGGTTAGTGCTAGGGATAAGGATAGGGAAAGGGTTAGCACTAGTATTAGGGCTAGGGTTATGGTTAAGGTAAGGGATAGGGTTATAATGAGTGGTAGGGCTAGTATGAGAGAGTTAGTCTTAGGGCTAGGGTTAGGGTTAGGATTAAGGATAGGGCTAAATTACGGCTAGGGTTGTGTTAGGGCTAGGGTTAGGGATAGTTTTAGGATTAGGCTTAGGCATCGAGTTAGGATTAAATTTAGAGTTAGATTTTGATCTAGGGTTAGTGCTAGGGCTAAGGATAAGGCAAGGGTTACAACTAGGGTTAGGGTTAGAGTTAGGGTTTAATTTAGGGTGAGGGACGTGGTTATAGCTAGGCTTATGGCAAGGTCGAGGGTTAGTATTAGGTTTAGAACTAGGGTAGGGTTAGATATGATTAAGGCTATGTATATGGCTACGATGAGCATTATAATTTATTTTAGGGTTAGGGATAGTATTAGGGCTATGGCTAATATCAGGTCTAGGGTTACAGTTAGGGATATATTTAATGTTAGGTTTATGGCTTGGTCCAGTGTAAGGGTTAGGTTTTGGGTTAGGGTCAGGTTTAGATCTACGGTTATTTTTAGAATGAGGGTCAGGATTAGGGTTTGGCTTAAGTTAGTGTTTAGGTGCAGGGCTCAAATTAGTGTTAGATTTAGGGTTATTGTAATGACAGGGTTAGGTTTAGGGTTTAGGTTTGGTATAGTGTAATGTATAGGGTTAGGGTTACACCTAAGGTTATCAGAAAATTTAAGGTTATTGTTAGGGTAATGGGTAGGGTTAGCCCTAAGATTAAGGCTAGGGTTATGTATAGGATTAGGGCTAATGTTTGGGTAAGCGTTAGGTTTAAGTTTAGGGATAAAGCTAGGTTTAGGACTCAGATTAAGGCTAGGTTTGGGTTAGGTTAGGGCTAGGGTTAAGTCTACCACTAATATATGAAGTACGTTTATGATTACAGCTTGTTATAGGGTTAGAGTTAGGTCTAGTTCTAGTGTTAAGGTTAGGTTTATGGTGATGATGGTGTTCAGAGCCAGGGTTAGTATTAGGGTCAGAGTCAGGTTCAGGGTTAGTTTTTGGGTTAGGTTTAGACTATAATTAGGGCTAGGGTTAGGGCTAGGTATAGGGTTAAGGTTTGGCTTAGGTTAACAGTTAAGGTTAGGGCAATGACTCAGTTTTGTTTTAGGGCTGGGGTTAGGGTTAGGACAAGTTATAAGATAAGTCTTAGGGTTAGGGATAGTGTAAGTTTGAGATTTAGGCTTAGGTTAAGGATTTGGGATAGGAGTAGAGTTATGGCTAGATTTAGTCTTAGGGTTAAGGTTAGATTTAAAGTTAGGTTTAGATATAGGTTTTGAGATAGGGCTAAGTATAGGGCTATGGTAGCACTACGTTTAGGGCTAGGTGTATGGTGATGGTAAGTGATAGGGTTAGAACTAGGTATAGCAATAGTGTGAGAGTTAGAGTTAGGGTTATGGTTAGGGATAGGCTAATATAGGGCTTGAATTAGGGCTAGTGTTAGTGTTAGGGTTAGGCCTAGGGTTAGGGCTAGGGTTAGTGTAAAGTTTAAGGTTACCGTTAGGTTTAGGGTAAGGGATGGGAATATAGCTAGTTTTAGGACTAGGGTGAGAATTAAAAAAAAAGGTTAATGTTAGGGTTATAATTAATTTAAGGCTCATGGCTAGGATGTGGGCTAAGTTTTGTGTTAAGATTAGGGCTAGAATTAGAGCTAATGTCTATACGTCTAGGGTATGGTTAGGTATAGTTTTAGGGTTAGGTTTATGGCTAGGTCTATTGTAAATGTTAGGTTTCTTGTTAGGCTCAGGTTTAGAGCTATGGGTATTATTAAAGTCAGTTTCAAGCTTAGGGTTAGGTTTATGTTAAGGTTAGATTTAGGGCTCAAATTAGTCTTATGTTTAGGGATCGGGTAATAACAGTTAGTTTTAGGGTTCAGGTTAGGTTTAGGTTAATGGATAGGGTTAAGGCTAGTGCTAGGATTAGGGTTCCACCTAGGGTTAGCAAAAATTATAGTTATCTTAGCATAATGAATAGGTTTACAACTAGTGTTAGGGCTAGGGTTATAGTTAGGATTAGGTCTAGGGTTAGGCTTAGGTTTATAGTTAGGGCTAGGGTTATTGTTAGGGTTAGCTTTAGTCTTAATGCTAACGTAGGGCTTGGATTAGGGCTAGGATTTTCAATAGGTTATGGCTATGGCTAATGTAAGAACTAGTGTAATGATTAAGACTAGTTTTATGGTTAATGTTAGGGCTAGGTGTAGTTTTAGGGTTAGTTTTAAGGTTAGAGTAAAGTTTAGAGCTTGGGTTAGTGTTAATGTCAGGGACAGTGTTCTGGTAAGGTAATGGTTAGGGTTAAAGCCAGAATTAGGACTAGGGTTAGGTCTAGAGGTAATATTAGAGTTTGAGTTAGGTTAATGGTTATTGTTAAGGTTAGGTTTACTTTGTCTTTAGGTCTAGAGCTATAGTTATGGCTAGATTTAGGATTAGGTTTAGGTCTAGGGCTAGTGTTAGGATTAGGTTTAGGTATAAGTTTACCAATAAGGCTAGTGTTAGGGTTCGGTTTAGGTTTAGGTTTAGATTTAGACCTAAGATTAATTTTAGGGTCAGAATAATGGTCAGGGATAGGGTTAGGGTTTGGGTTATGGTTAGATCTAGAATGAAGGCTAAGGTTAGGACCAGTTATAGTGTTAGGGTTTTGGTTGGGCTGAGGATTAGTGCTAATAATATGGTTAGCATTAGGGTGAGGGTTTGGCTTAGGGTAAGGTATAGGGTTATCACAAAGGTTAGGACTAGGTTTAGGGTTAGGTTTAGGTTACAGCTCGTGTTAGGGCTTGGATTAGGGCTAGTTTTGTATTAGGGTTAGGGCTAGTGTTATGGTTATCGCTATTGTAAGAAATAGGGTTACAATTAGGGTTAGTTTTAGGGTAAAGTTTAGGGGTAGGTCTAGTGTTAGCATTAGGTTTATGGTTATGGTGATGTTAAGAGCTAGGTTTGGATATGAGTCAGTGTCATGGTTAGGTTTAGGGTTAGGGTTAGTTTCAAATTAGGGCTAGGGTTATGGCTGGTGTAGGGTTAGGGTTTGGTCTAGGGTAAGGGTTAGTGTTAGGGGTATGGCTCAGTTTTTTCTTAGGGCTAGGGCTAAGGTTAGGACTAATTTTAGGAATAGCATTAGGGCTAGAGCTAGTTTCAGGGTTAGGCTGAGGCATCAGGTTAGGCTTAGTTTTAGAGATAGGTTTCAATCTTAAGTTAGTGCTAGGGCAAGAGTTATGTCTAGGGTTATGGCTTGGGTTAGGGTTATGGTAAGGGATAGGGTTAGAAGTAGGGATAGGTCTTGTGTGAGAATTATAATTAGTCTTAATTCTAGGGTTAGAGTTAGGGTTTTAAATAGGGCTATATTACGATAGTTTTAGGGCTAGGTTTAATATTAGGGTTAGGGCTAGAATTAGGGTTATGATCAGGGCTATGCTAGGGTTAGGGTTTGGGTAAGTGTTAGGGTTTAAGCTACGGTTAGGGCTAAGGGGAGTGTTTGGTTTATTGTTAGGTCTAGGTTATGATTATGGTTATGGTTATGGTTAGGGTTAGGGTTGGGTTAGGGCTAGAGATTTTATTAGGATTAGGGTTAGTTTTAGAGTAATTTATTGGATTATATGTAAGATTAGGTTTAGGGTTAAGTTTAGGTTATGGTTAAATTTAGATTCAGGGATAGGTTTAGTTTTGATTTATGGTAATGTTTAGGGTTAAGTTTATGTAAAGGGTTAGGTTTAGGGTTAAGTCGAGGGTTAGGTTTATGATTAGGGTTAGGGATAGAGTTAGGTTTAGGGCTCAGGTTATTATTGGTGTTAGGGTTAGGGTGAGGGTAATGTTAGGTTTAGAGCTAGGGTTAGACTAGGGTTAAATTTAGGATTAGGGCTAGGATTAAGTTTATGTTTAGGAATATGGCTAGGGTTTTGTTTAGGCTAAGGGTTAGGCTTTGAGCTAGGGTTATGTGTAAGGCGAGGGTTAGGGTTAGGGCTACATTTAGGATTATGGTTATGCTTAGGGTAGGATTAAGCATCAGAATAGGGCTAGATTTTGTGTTAGGTTTAGGCCCAGGGTTAAGGCTAAGATTAATGCAAGATCTAGGGTTCTGATTAGAGCTAGTTTTAGGGGTAGGGTTATGGCTATGTCTAGTGTTAGGTTTAGGTTTTTGGTTAGGTTCAGATTTAGAGCTAGGTTTAGTGTTAGTGTTAGGGTCAGTGTTCAGGTTAGAGTTAGGTTTAGGGTGAAAGACAGAATTAGTACTAGGTTTAGGTCTAGGGATATGGTTAGTGTTTGCTTTAGGTTAAAGATTATGTTAGGGCTAGGGCTCAGGGTTTTTTTAGGTCTAGGTGTAGAGTTATGCGTATATTTAGGATTAGGCTTAGGTCTAGGGCTAGATTTAGGCTTAGGTTTAGGTATAAGTTTACTGGTAGGGGTAGTTTTATGGTTTGGTTTAGGGTTAGGGTCAGATGTAAACTGAGGTTTTGTGTTAGGGTAATGATTTGAGTTATGGTTAGAGCTAGAATGAGGGCTAGGTTTAGGACTAGTAATAGGGTTAGTGTTTGGATTATGTTATTGATTAGGATGAGGACTAAGTTTAGCATTATGAATAGTATTTGGCTTAGGGTAAGTGATAGAGTTAGAGCAAGGGTTAGAGCTAGGGCTAGGGCTAGGGTTAGGGTTAGGGCTAGGGCTAGGTTTGGGTTTAGGTTTAGGTTTACATTTAAGGTTAGGACTAAGATTAGGGCTAGTTTTTCTTTTAGGTTTAGGGCTAGGGTTAGGGCTATGTCTAATATAAGATCTAAGGTTATGATTAAAGTTAATATTTGGTCTAGAGCTAGTGTTAGTGCTATCTTCAGGGTTAGTGTGATATTTAGAATTAAGGTTTCTGTTAGAATATAAGTCAGGCTTAGGGTTAATTTTAGGTCTAGGACATGAATTAGAGCTAGAAGGTTTGGGCTATGTTTAGGGTTAGGGTTTATTTTAGGTTAACATTTGGGGTTAGGACAAGGACTAGGGGGAGACTTAGAGTTAGTCTTAGGCCAAGGTTAGGGGTAGAGTTAGAATGAGGGCTAAATTAGGGGTAGGATTAGTGCTAGGGTTAGTCTTAGGGTTAGGCACATGGTTAGTGATAGAGATATGGTTAGTGTTAGGGTTAGGGTTAGTGATAGGGCGAGGGGAAAGGATGGGGTTATACCTAAATTCATGTCTAGGGTGAGGGTTAAAATTTGAGATAGAGCTAGAGTTAGGGTTTTTGTTAGGATTAAGTCTAGGTATAGGCCTAACATGAGGACTAGTGTTGTGTTAGGTTTAGGGCTAGGATTAGGGCTGGGACTAATGTCAGGTCAGGGTTTATGGTCATGGTTAGCTTTAGGGTTAGGTTATGACTACGTCTAGTGTAAGGGTTAGGTTTAGGTTAAGGGTCAGGTTTTAAGCTAGGTGAATTATTAGTGTCAGGGTGCGAGTAGGGTTTGGTTTAGTTTAAGATTTAGGGTTAAGGCTTGAACTAGCATTAGGGATAGGTTTAGGGTTTGGGTTAGGGTAATTGATAGGATTAGGTTTAAGGTTCAGGTTAGGTTTAGAGTACTGAGTAGGGTTAGTGTTAGCAGTAGTGTTAGTGTTAGGCCTAGGGTTAGCATTTGGGTAAGGTTTTTCTTTAGGGAAATGAATGCGGTTCGAGCTGAGGTTAGAGCTAGGGTTAAGGTTAGAATTAGGACTAGGGTTAGGCATAGGGTTAGTGTGAGGGTTAGGTTTGGGGTAAGTGTTAGTGTTTGAGCTAGGATTAGGGCTAGCATGAGGTTTAGGCTTAGAGTCAGAGCTAAGTTAGGGTTAGGGTTATGTTTAGATTAAGGTTAGAGTTTGAACTATAATTAGGGTTAGGTTGAGGGTTAGGTTTAGAGTTAGGTCTAGGCTTATGGTTAGGGTTACAATAAGGGCTAGGTTTAGGGCTAGGATAAGGGCTATGTTTTGTGTGAGTTTTATGGCTAGCATTAGGGCTATGGGTAATTTAAGAGCTAGGGATATGGTTATGGCTAGTTTTATGGTGAGGGTTATGGATATGTCTAGTGTTCTGGTTAAGTTTGTGGTTAGGATAAGATTTAGAGCTAGGGTTTTTTTACGGTAATGGTCATGGTTTGGGTTAGCGTTAGGTTTAGGGTGAGGGCCAGATTTAGGATTAGTGTTGGGTGTAAGCATAGAGTTAGTCTTTACTTTAGGTAAACAATTATTTTTAGTGCTAGCACTAGGTTCTTGTTTAGGGCAAATGCTAGATTTTTGACTCTATTTAGGATTAGGTTTGGTCTAGTGCTAGTATTACTATTAGCTTTAGGTTTAGGTTTTCATGTAGAGGTAGGGTTAGGGTTCGCTTTATGGTTAGTGTTAGGTTTAGACCTAGGGTTAGTGTTAGGGTCAGAATAAGGGTCATGTTTAGAGTTATGGTTAGAGCTAGAATGAGGGCTAGGGTTAGGACTAGTAATAGAGATAGGATAGGCTAAGTATTATGGTTAGGACTAGTGTAGCATTAGTGTGAGGGTTTGGCTTAGGGTAAGGGATAGGGTTAGAAGTAGATTTAGGGTTAGGGATAGGTTTAGGGTTAAACCAAATTTAAGTCTTGGAATAGGGCTAAGATTTGTATTAGCATTAGGGCTACAGCTAATAAAAGAACTAGGATTCTGATTAGGGCTAGTTCTAGGGTTAGAGTTAGGTCAAAGTTTACAGCTAGGGTTACTGTAGGGTCTGAGTAAGGGTCAGGGTTACCTCTAGGGTTAGTGTTAGTACTCAAATTAGGGCTATTTTTAGGGCTAGGTTTAGGGTTAGGGTTTGGTTTAGGTTAATGGTTAGGGTTAGGGTTATGGCTCGTTTGTTCTTTAGGGCTAGGGTACAGTTACGGCTAGTTTTCCAATTAGCATTAGGGTTAGGGCTAGTGGTAGAGAGAGCTTTAGTCTAAAGGTTAGGGTTAGATCCAGGTTTAGGGCTAGATTGAAGGTTAAGGCTAGGGTTTGACCTAGGGATAGGGATAGGTTTTGGGTTATGGTAACGGATAGGTTTAGAACTAGGGATAGGGATAGGGTGAGAGTTAGAGTTTGTCTTAGGGCTAGGAATAGTGTTAGCTTTAGGGTTAAAGCTAAACTAGGGCTAGATTAGAGCTATGGTTAGTGGTAGGTTTAGGCCTAGGTTTAGGGCTGGGGTTAGGTTTAGCATTAGGGTAGGTTAAGGTATGATGTTAGAGCTATATTTAGGGCTAAGGCAAAGCATAAACTTAGGGTTAAGGCTATGGTTAATATTAGGGTTAGGATTAAGTCTAGGCTTACAGATAGGATTATGGCTGGGATTTGTGTTAGGGTTAGGGCTAGGATTAGGGATAGAGCTAATGGCAGGTCTAGGGTTATGGTTGGGGATAGTTTTAGGGTAAGGATTATGGCAAGATCTATTGTAAGTGGTAGGTTGAAGGTTAGGTTCAGGTTTACAGGTAGGGGTATTATTAGGTCAGAGTCAGGGTTAGGGTATGTGTTAGGTTAAGGATTAGGCTTAAGGGCTCAAATTAGCATTAGGGTTAGTGTTAGGATTACGATAATGGATATGGTTAAGTTTAGGATTAAGGGTAGATTTAGAGCTATAAACGGATTTAGGGTTAGTGATAGGGTTAGGTTTAGGGCTAGGGATAGAATTCTGTTAGGGCTATGTTTAGAGTAATAGATTGGATTAGAGCTACAGTTAGGACTAGTGTTATGGCTAGGTTAGAACAATGGATAGGGTTAGGCCTAGGGTTAGAATTTGATTAGGATTATGGTTAGGGTAATGGATAAGATTAGAGCTAGGGATAGGGCTAGGATTATGGATATGATTAGGGCTACGGTCTGGGTTAGATTTTGGGTTAGGACAAAATTTAGTGTTAGGGTTATGTTTAGGTTAAGTGTTAGGGCTAGGGTTAGGGTTAGTGATAGGGTTAAAGCTAGGGTTAGGGCTCTGATTAAGTCTAGGATTTAAGTTAGTTTAGGCTATTTAGGACTAGGGCTAATGTTAGAACTAGGGTTATGATTAGGGCTAGTGTTAATTTTAGCATTATGTCTAAATCTAGTGTGTATATTAGGTTTAGGTTTAGGGTGATGATTAAAAACAGGGTTAGTGTTGCTTTCAGAGTCAGGATCAGTGTTACTGATCAGAGTTAGGGGTAGACTCAAATTAGGACTAAGGTTAAGTCTAGGTGTAGGGTTAAGATTTGTGTAAGGTTTTTGGTAAGAATTAGGGATAGGTCTAATGTCAAGTCTGGGATTATGGTTATGTTAGGGTTAGGGTTAGGGCTTTGTCACAGTTTTGTTTTACAGCAAGGGCTACTTTTAGGATTAGCAATAGTGTTATTGCTAGTGGTTTGTGAGGTTTAGGCTAATATTTATTGTTATGGTTAGATCTTTACAGCTATGTCTATGTTTAGAACTAAGGTTAGGGCTAGTGTTAGGGTTATTTACTGATAGAGTTAGTACTAGAAATAGGGCTAGTGAGAGAGTTAGATTTAGTCTTAGGGCTAAGGTTAGGGTTAAGTTTAGGCTAGGAGTTGAGATATGGCTAGTTTTAGTCTTAGGTTTAAGGTTAGATTTAGAGTTAGGTTTAGATCTAGGTTTTGAGATAGGGCTAAGTATAGGGCTATGGTAGCTTTACATTTAGGGCTAGGTGTATGGTGATGGTAAGTGATAGGGTTAGAAATAAGTATAGCAATAATGTGAGAGTTAGAATTAGTCTTAGGGCTAGGGTTAGGGTTAGGGATAGGCTAAATTAGGGCTTGAATTAGGGCTAGTGTTAGTGTTATGTTTAGGCCTATGGTTAGGGCTAGGGTTAGTGTTAGGTTTAGGCCTAGGGTTAGGGCTAGGGTTAGTGTAGGTTTAAGGTTAGCGTTAGGTTTAGGGTAAGGGATGGGAATATAGCTAGTTTTAGGACTAGGGTGAGAATTAAGGTTAAGGTTAACGTTAACGTTAGGGTTATAATTAAATTAAGGTTCATGGCTAGGATGTGGGCCAAGTTTTGTATTAAGATTAGGGCTAGAATTAGAGCTAATGTCTATACGTCTAGGGTATGTTTAGGTATAGTTTTAGGGTTAGGTTTATGGCTAGGTCTATTGTAAATGTTAGGTTTCTTGTTAGGCTCATATTTAGAGCTATGGGTATTTTTAGAGTCAGTGTCAAGCTTAGGGTTAGGTTTATGTTAAGGTTTAGATTTATGGCTGAAATTAGTCTCATGTTTAGGGATTGGGTAATGACACAGTTAGGTTTAGGGTTCAGGTTAGGTTTAGGTTAACGGATAGGGTTAAGTCTAGTGTGAGGATTAGGGTTCCGCCTAGGGTTAGCAATAAAATTATAGTTATCTTAGCATAATGAGTAGGTTTAGAACTAGTGTCAGGGCTAGGGTTATAGTTAGGATTAGGTCTAGGGTTAGGCTTAGGTTTATAGTTAGGGCTAGGTTTATGGTTAGGGTTAGCTTTAGGCTTAAAGCTAACGTAGGGCTTGGATTAGGGCTAAGTTTTTCGATAGGTTAGGGCTATGACTAATGTAAGAACTAGTGTAATGATTAAGACTGGTTTTATGGTTAATGTTAGGACTAGGTGTAGTTTTAGGGTTAGTTTTAGGGTTAGGGTAAAGTTTAGAGCTAGGGTTTGTGTTAGTATCAGGGACAGTGTTCGGGTAGGGTAATGGTTAGGGTTAAAGCCACAATTAGGACTCGGGTTAGGACTAGAGGAATGTTAGAGTTTGAGTTAAGTTAAGGGTTATGGTTAAGGCTAGGTGTACTTTGTCTTTAGGTCTAGAGCTAAAGTTATAGCTTGATTTAGAGTTAGGTTTAGGTCTAGGGCTAGTGTTAGGTTTAGGTTTAGGTATAAGGTTACCAATAGGGCTAGTGTTAGGGTTCAGTTTAGTGTTAGGTTTAGATTTAGACCTAAGATTAGAATTAGGGTCAGAATAATGGTCCGGGATAGGGTTAGGGTTTGGGTTATGGTTAGATCTAGAATGAAGGCTAGGGTTAGAACCAGTTATAGTGTTAGGGTTTTGGTTAGGATTAGTGCTAATAATATGGTTAGCATTAGGGTGAGGGTTTGGCTTAGGGTAAGGGATAGGGTTATAGCAAATGACTAGGTTTAGGGTTAGGTTTAGGTTACAGCTCATGTTAGGGCTTGGATTAGGGCTAGTTTTGTATCAGGTTTAGGTCTAGTGTTATAGTTATGGCTATTGTAAGAAATAGGGTTACGATTAGGGTTAGCTTTAGGGTTAAGTTTACGGGTAGGTCTAGTGTTAGCGTTAGGTTTATAGTTAGGGTGATGTTTAGAGCTAGGTTTAGTGTTTGGATATGAGTCAGTGTCACGGTTAGTTTTAGAGCTAGGGTTAGTTTTAAATTAGGGCTAGGGTTAGGGCTGGTGTAGGGATATGGTTTGGTCTATGGTATGGTTAGTGCTAGGGGTATGGCTCAGTTTTTTTTAGGGGTAGAGCTAAGGTTAGGGCTAATTTTAGGAATAGCATTAGGGTGAGAGCTAGTTTCAGGGTTAGGTGAGGCATCAGGTTAGGCTTAGTTTTAGAGATAGGTTTTGATCTAGAGTTAATGCTAGGACAAGGGTTATGTCTAGGGTATGGCTTGGGTTAGGGTTATGGTAAGGGATAGTGTTAGAAGTAGGTATAGGTCTTGTGTGAGAATTATAATTAGTCTTAATTCTAGGGTTAGAGATATGGTTAGAAATAGGGCTATATTAGGGTTAGTATTAGGGCTAGGTTTAATATTAGGGGTAGGGCTAGAGTTAGGATTATGATCAGGGCTAGGGTAGGGTTAGGGTTTGTGTAAGGGTTAGGGTTTAAGCTATGGTTAGGGCTAGGGAAAGTGTTTGGTTTAGTGTTAGGTCTAGGTTATGGTTATGGTTATGGTTATGGTTATGGTTAGGGTTGGGTTAGGGCTAGAGATTTTATTAGGGTTAGGGTTAGTTTTAGAGAAATGTATTAGATTAGATGTAAGATTAGTTTTAGGGTTAAGTTTAGGTTATGGTTAAATTTAGGTTCAGAGGTAGGTTTAGTTTTGGTTTATGGTAAGGTTTAGTGTTAAGTTTATTTAAAGGGTTAAGTTTAGTGTTAAGTTAAGGGTTAGGTTTATGATTAGGGTTAGGCATAGAGTTAGATTTAGGGCTCGGGTTATTATTAGGGTTAGGGTGAGGGTAATGTTAGGTTTAGAGCTAGGGTGAGTACTAGGGTTAAGTTTAGGATTAGGGCTAGGATTAAGTTTATGTTTAGGAATATGGCTAGGGTTTTGTTTAGGCTAAGGGTTAGGCTTTGAGCAAGGGTTATGTGTAAGGCGAGGGTTAGGGTTAGGGCTACATTTAGGATTATGGTTTTGCTTAGGATAGGATTAAGCCTCAGAATAGGGCTAGATTTTATGTTAGGTTTAGGCCCACGGTTATGGCTATGTTTAATGTAAGATCTAGGATTCTGATTAGAGCTAGTTTTAGGGTTAGGGTTATGGCTATGTCTAGTGTTAGGTTTAGGTTTTGGGTTAGGTTCAGATTTAGAGCTAGGTTTAGTGTTAGTGTTAGGGTCAGTGTTCAGGTTAGAGTTAGGTTTAGGGTGAAAGAATTAGTACTAGGTTTAGGTCTAGGGATATGGTTAGTGTTTGCTTTAGGTTAAAGATTATGTTAGGGTAGGGCTCATGGTTTTTTTAGGTCTAGGTCTAGAGTTATGGCTATATTTAGGATTAGGCTTAGGTCTATGCCTAGAGTTAGGCTTAGTTTTAGGTATACATTTACTGGTAGGGCTAGTTTTAGGGTTTGGTTTAGAGTTAGGGTCAGATTTAGACTGAAGTTTTGTGTTAGGGTAATGATTTGAGTTATGGTTAGAGCTAGAATGAGGGCTAGGGTTAGGACTAGTAATAGGGTTAGTTATTGGATTAGGTTATGGATTAGGATTAGGACTAAGGTTAGCATTATGAATAGTGTTTGGCTTAGGGTAAGTGATAGAGTTAGAGCAAGGTTTAGGGCTAGGGCTAGGGTGAGGGTTAGGATTAGGGATAGGGCTAGGTTTGGGTTTAGGTTTAGGTTTACATCTAAGATTAGGACTAATATTAGGGATAGTTTTTCTGTTAGGTTTAGGGCTAGGGTTAAGGCTATAGCTAATATAAGAACTAAGGTTATGATTAAAGTTAATATTTGTTTTATATCTACTGTTATTGCTATCTTCAGGTTTAGTGTGATATTTAGAATTAAGGTTTGTGTTAGAAAATATGTCAGGGTTAGGGTTAATTTTAGGACGAGGACATGAATTAGAGCTAGAAGGTGTGGGCTAGATATAGGGTTAGGGTTTATTTTAGATTAACATTTAGGGTTAGGACAAGGACTCAGTTTTGTTTAAGGCTTAAGGCTAGGGTTATGGCTTGTTTTAGGATTAACAATAGTGTTAGGTCTAGTGGTAGTTTGAGGTTTAGGGTTAGGGTTAGGGTCAAATGTAGAGTTATGGTTAAATCTAGGGTAAGATCTAGGGCTAGTGTTAGGGTTAAGGTTAGAGCTTGTGTTAGGTTTATTGTAATGAATAGGTTTAGAACTAGAAATAGGGCTGGGGGAGAGTTAGAATTAGTCTTAGGCCAAGGTTAGGGGTAGATTTAGAGTGAGGGCTAAATTAGGGGTAGGATTAGTGCTAGGGTTAGCATTAGGGTTAGGCCTATGGTTATTGATAGAGATATAGTTAGTGTTAGGGTTAGGGTTAGTGATAGGTTTAGGGGAAAGTATGGGGTTATACCTAAATTCAGGTCTAGAGCAAGGGTTAAAATTAGAGATAGAGCTAGAGTTAGGGTTTTTTTTAGGATTAAGGCTAGGTATAGGCCTAAGATGAGGACTAGTGTTGTGTTAGGGTTAGGACTAATATCAGGTCAGCGTTTACGGTTATGGTTAGCTTTAGGGTTAGGTTATGACTACGTCTAGTGTAAGGGTTAGGTTTAGGTTAAGGGTCAGGTTTTAAGCTAGGTGTATTATTAGGGTCAGGGTGTGAGTAGGGTTTGGATTAGTTTAAGATTTAGGGTTAAGGCTTTAATTAGCATTAGGCATAGGGTTAGGGTTTGGATTCGGGTAATTGATAGGATTAGGTTTAAGGTTCAGGTTAGGTTTAGAGTACTTAGTAGGGGTAGTGTTAGCAATGGTGATAGTGTTAGGCCTAGGGTTAGCATTTGGGTTAGGCTTATCTTTAGGGAAATGGATAGGGTTTGAGCTAAGTTTAGAGCTAGGGTTAAGGTTAGAATTAGGACTAGGGTTAGGGTTAGGCCTAGGGTTAGTGTGAGGGTTAGGTTTGGGGTAAGTGTTAGTGTTTGAGTAGGATTAGGGCTAGCGTGAGGATTAGAGTTAGAGTCAGAGCTAAGTTAGGGTTAGGGTTATGTTTAGATTAAGGTTAGCATTTGAACTAGAACTAGGGTTTGGGCAAGGGTTAGGTTTAGAGTTAGGTCTAGGCTTATGGTTAGGGTTACAATAAGGGCTAGGTTTAGGGCTAGGATAAGGGCTATGTTTTGTGTGAGTTTTATGGCTAGCATTAGGGCTATGGGTAATTTAAGAGCTAGGGATATGGTTATGGCTAGTTTTATGGTTAGGGTTATGGATATGTCTAGTATTCTGGTTAAGTTTTGGGTTAGGATAAGACTTAGACCTAGGGTTTGTTTAGGGTAATGGTCATGGTTCGGGTTAGGGTTAGGTTTAGGGTGAGGGCCAGATTTAGGATTAGCGTTGGGTGTAAGCATAGAGTTAGTCTTTACTTTAGGTTAACAATTATTGTTAGGGCTAGTACTAGTTTCTTGTATAGGGCTATTGCTATATTCATGACACTATTTAGGATTAGGTTTGGACTAGTGCTAGTATTACTATTAGCTTTAGATATAGGTTTACCTGTAGAGGTAGGGTTAGGGTTCACTTTATGATTAGTGTTAGGTTTAGACCTGGGATTAGTGTTAGGGTCAGGATTAAGGTCAGGTTTGGAGTTAAGGTTAGAGCTAGAATGAGGGCTAGGGTTATGAGTAGTAATAGAAATAGGGTTTGAGTTAGGCTAAGGATTATGGTTAGGACTAGGGTAGCATTAGGGTGAGGGTTTGGCTTAGGGTAAGGGATGGGGTTAGAAGGAGACTTAGGGTTAGGGTTAGGGTTAGGGTTAGGGTTAAACCTAAGTTTAGGGCTTGGAATAGGGCTAGTATTTGTATTAGCATTAGGCCTACAGCTAATGAAAGAACTAGGATTCTGATTAGGGCTAGTTCTAGGGTTAGTGTTAGGTCAAAATTTAGAGCTAGGGTTACTGTTAGGGTCCGAGTAAGGGTCAGGGTTACCTCTAGGGTTAGGGTTAGGGTTAGGACTCAAATTAGGGCTATTTTTAGGGCTAGGTGTAGGGTTAGGGTTTGATTTAGGTTAATGGTTAGAGTTAGGGTTATGGCTCGTTTTTGTTTTAGGGTTAGGGTACTGTTAGGGCTAGTTTTCCAATTAGCGTTAGGTTTAGGGCTAGTGATAGAGTGAGCTTTAGTCTAAAGTTTAGGGTTAGATCCAGGTTTAGGGCTAGATTGAAAGTTAGGGCTAGGGTTGGACCTAGGGATATGGATAGGTTTTGGGTTATGGTAACAGATAGGTTTAGAACTAGGGATAGGGCTAGGGCGAGAGTTAGAGTTAGTCTTAAGGCTAGGGATAGTGTTAGCTTTAGGGTTAAAGCTAAATTAGGGCTAGATTAGAGCTATGGTTAGTGGTAGGTTTAGGCGTAGGTTTAGGGCTGGGGTTAGGTTTAGCATTAGGGTTAGGGTAAGGTATGATGTTACAGCTATATTTAGGGCTAGGGCAAAGCATAAAATTAGGGTTAAGGCTATGGTTAATGTTAGGGTTAGGGTTAAGGCTAGGCTTAGGGATAGGATGAGGGCTGGGATTTGTGTTAGGGTTAGGGCTAGGATTAGGGATAGAGCAAATGTCAGGTCTAGGGTTATGGTTAGGGATATTTTTAGGGTAAGGATTATGGCCATATCTATGGTAAGTGTTAGGTTGAAGGTTAGGGTCAGGTTTACAGGTAGGGGTATTAGTAGGGTCAGAGTCAGGGTTAGGGTATGTGTTAGGTTAAGGATTAGGCTTAGGGCTCAAATTAGCATTAGGATTAGTGTTAGGATTAGGATAATTGATATGGTTAAGTTTAGGGTTAAGGTTAGACTTAGAGCAATAAACAGGTTTAGGGTTAGGGATAGGGTTAGGTTTAGGGCTAGGGATAGAATTCTGTTAGGGTTATGTTTAGAGTAATAGATTGGATTAGAGCTACAGTTAGGATTAGTGTTATAGTTAGGTTAGAGCAATGGATAGGGTTAGGCCTAGGGTTAGAATTTGATTAGGGTTATGGTTAGGGTAATGGATAAGATTAGAGCTCGGATTAGGGCTAGGATTATGGTTAGGATTAGGGCTACAGTTTGGGTTAGATTTGGGTTAGGACAAAATTTAGGTTTAGGGTTAGGTTTAGGTTACGTGTTAGGGTTAGTACTAGGGTTAAAGCTAGGGTTAGGGCTCTGATTAGGTCTAGGTTTTAAGTTAGGTTAGGGCTATTTAGGACTAGGGCTAATGTTAGAACTAGGGTTATGATTAGGGCTACTGTTAAGTTTAGCATTATGGCTATATCTAGTGTGTAGATTAGGTTTAGGTTTAGGGTGATGATTAGAAACAGGGTTAGTGTTGTTTTCAAAGTAGGATCAGTGTTACTGATCATAGCTTGGGGTAGACTCAAATTAGGGTTAGGGTTAAGGCTAGGTGTAGGGTTAAATTTTGTGTAAGGGTTAGGGTAAGAATTGGGGATAGGTCTAATGTCAATCTAGGATTATGGTTATTTTAGGGTTAGAGTTAGGGCTTTGTCACAGTTTTGTTTTACAGCAAGGGCTACTTTTAGGATTAGCAATAGTGTTATTGCTAGTGGTTTCTGAGGTTTAGGCTAAGATTTATTGTTATGGTTAGATCTAGGTTTACGGCTACGTCTATGTTTAGAACTAAGGTTAGGGCTAGTGTTAGGGTTATTTACTGATAGAGTTAGTACTAGAAATAGGGCTAGGGCGAGAGTTAGATTTAGTCTTAGGGCTAAGTTTAGGGTTAGGCTTAGGGTTAGGGCTAAATTAGCACAATATTTAGGGCGAGGTTTAGGGTTAGGGTTAGGGGAAGGGATGGGGTTATAGCTAGGTTTAGGGCTAGGGCCAGAGTTAGAATTAGGGTTAGAGATAAGGTTAGGATTAAGTCTATGTTTAGTGCTAGGATGAGGGTTTGTTTTAGGGCTAGTGCTAAAATTAGGGATAGGGCTAATGTCAGGTCTAGATTTATGGTTAGTGTTAGTTTTAGGGTTAGGTTATGGCTAGGTATAGTGTAAGGGTTAGGTTTAGGTAAGAGTTAGGTTTAAAGCTAGGTGTAATATTAGGGTCAGAGTCCAGGTAATGTTTGGTTTAGGTTAAGTTTAAGATTAAGGATTGAATTACCTTTAGGTTTAGCATAATGGATAGGGTAACGGATAGGAATAGGTTTGGGGTTCAAGTTAGAATTAGAGTAATGTATAGGGTTAGTGTTAGCGATAGGGTTAGCATTATGCCTAGGGTTGGCATAACTTAGGCTCATATTTAGGGTAATGGATAGTGTTAGAGCTAAGGTTAGGACTAGGGTTAAGTTTATGATTAGGGCTAGAGTTAGGGTGAGGCCTAGGGTTAGTGTCCGGGATAGTTTTAGTTTAAGTATTAGCATTTGAGCTAGGGTTAGGTTTTGGGCGAGGGTTAGGTTTAGAGTCAGGACTAGGGTTAGGTTTAACATTATGTTTAGGGTAAGGGTTAGAGTTTGAGCTAGGTTTAGGGCTCAGGTGAGCGTAGGATTAGGCTTAGGTCTAGGGTTATGATTAGGGTTATGATTAGTGCTAGGTTTAGGGCTAGGATAAGGGCTAGGTTTTGTGTGAGTTTTAGTGCTAACATTAGGGCTATGGGAAATATAAGAGGTATGAATATGTTTATGGCTACTTTTAGGGTCAGGTTTATGGATATGTCTAGTGTTAGGGTTTGGTTTTAGTTAGGATAAGGTTTAGAGCTAGAGTTTGTTTAGGGTTAAGGGTCATTGTTCAGGATAGGGTTAGATTGAGGGTGAGTGCCAGAATTACGACTAGTGTTGGGTCTAGGGATCTGGTTAGTCTTTAAGTTAGGTTAACGGTTATTGTTAGGGCTAGTGCTAGGATTTTTTTTTTAGGTCTAAGTCTAGATTTATGACTATATTTAGGATTAGATTTCATCTAATGCTAGTGTTACTGTTAATTTTAAGTATAGGTTTACTGGTATGGGAAGTGTTAGCTTTCGGTTTAGTGTTAGGGTCAGGTTTAGACTTAAGGTTAGTGTTAGGGTCAGAATAAGGGTCAGTGTAAGTGTTAGGTTTACAGATAGAATACGGGCTGGGATAGGACTAGTAATAGAGTTAGGGTTTGAGGTAGGCTAAGGATTAAGTTTAGGACTAGGGAAGCATTAGAGTGAGGGTTTGACTTAGGGAAAGTGATAGGGTTTAACGTAGGGTTAGGGTTACGGTTAGGGTTAGTGCTAGTGTTAGGGTTAGGGTAAGAGTTAAATAATAGAGTTAGGTCTTAGATTTGGACTAGGATTGGGGTTATTATTAAGGCTATGATAAGAACTAATTATAAAGGCTAATGAAAAAGTAGGTTTCTGCTTAAGATTAGTATTAGTGTTAGTGTTAGGGCAATGTTTAGAGCTAGGGTTAGTGTTAGGGGCTGAGTCAGTGTAAGGGTTATTTCTAGGGTTAGGGTTAGTACTCAAATTAGGGCTAGGTTTAGAGCTAGGTGTAGCTTTAAAGTTTGGTTTAGGTTGAGGGTTAGGGTTATGGCTCAGTTTTGTTTTAGGTTTAGCGTAGATTTAGGGCTAGGTTTCCAATTAGCATTAGGGTTAGAACTAGTGTTAGGGTGACGTTTATTCTTACGTTTAGTTTTAGATCAAGGTTTAAGCCTTGGGCGAAGGTTAATGCTAAGTTTGGGGCTAGGGATATGGCTAGCGTTTGGGTTATGGTAAGGAATAGGTTTAGAACTAGGGATAAGCCTAGGGCAAGATTAAGTGTTAGTCTTAGCGATAGGGATAGGGTTAGGGTTAGGTGTTCTCTTAGGGCTAAATTAGGGCTAGGAATAGTGCTAGTGTTAGTGTTAGATTTAGGCCTAGGATTAGGGCTAGGGTTAGGATTAGCATTAGATTTAGGGTAAGGTATGATGCTACAGCTATGATTAGTGCTAGGACAAGAGATAAAATTAGGGTTAGGGTTAGGGTTAGGGTTAAAATTAGGGTTAGGGTTAAGGCTAGGCTTAGCACTAGGTTTAGGTCTAGCGATAGGGCTAATGTCACGTCTAGGATTAAGGTTAAGCTAGGGTTAGGGATAGGCCTATGGTTCAGTTTTGTTTTAGAAATAGGCCTAGGGTTAGGGCTAGTTTTATGATTAGTGATAGTTTTAGGGCTAGTGGTAGCATGAGGTTTAGGCTTAGATTTATTGTTATAGTTATATCTAGGTTTAGGGCAATGGCTAGGGTTAAGGCTAAGGTTAGAGCTATTGTTAGGGTTATGGTAATTGATAGATTAGAACTAGAAACAGGGCTAGGTCAAGAGTTCAAATTAGTCTTGTGCTAGGGTTAGGGGTAGGTTTAGGGTTAGGGCTAAATTAGGGCTAGGATTAGTGCTAGGGTTAGTGTTAGGGTTAAGCCTAGGGTTAGAGTTAGTGTTAGTGTTAGGGTTAGGATTAGGTTTACAGGAAGGGATAGGGTTATAGCTAGCTTTAGGTCTATGGTGAAGGTTACAATTAGGGTTAAGAGTAAGGTTAGGGGTTGGGTTAGAATTCAGGCTAGGTTTAGGGTTCAGCTGAGGGTTTGGTTAGGGTTAGGGGTAGGATTAGTGCCAGGGCTAATGTTTGGTCTAGGTTTATATTTAGTATTAGTTTTAGTGTTAGGTTATGGATATGTCTAGTATAAGGGTTAGGTTTAGGGTAGGGGTCAGGTTTAGAGCTAGGTGTATTATTAGGGTCATCTTCTGGGTAGGGTTTGGTTTAGGATAAGTTTTAGAGTTAAGGATTGAATTAGCTTTAGGTTTAGGTTTAGAGATAGGGTAATGGATAGGATTAGGTTTATGGTTCCGGTTAGGTTTAGAGTAATGCATAGAGTTAGTGTTAGTGATAGAATTATCATTAGGCCTAGGGATAGTATTTGGGTTAGGCTTATCTTTAGGGTAATGGATAGGGTTAGAGCTAAGGTTAGGGCTAGGTTTATGGTTAAAATTAGGTTTAGGGTAAGTGTAGGCATTTGAGCTAGGTTTAGGGCTTGGGTGAGTGTTAGATTTGAGTCAGGGCAAGGGTTAGTTTTAGGTTTAGGGTTATGTTTAGACTAAGGATTAGAGTTTTATCTATGGTTAGGGCTAGGGTGAGGGTTAGAATTAGCGTTAGGTGTAAGGTTATGGTTAGGGTTATGATTAGGGCTAGGTTTAGGGCTAGGATAAGGGATAGGTTTTGTGTGAGGTTTAGGGCTATGGGTAATGTAAGACCTAGGGATATAGTTATGGCTAGTGTTAGGGTCAGGGTTATGGATAAGTCTAGTTTTAGGGTTAGGTTTTGGTTTAGGATAAGTTTTAGAGCTAGGGTTTCTATTAGGTTAAGGGTCATTGTTGGGTAAGAGTTAGTATTATGGTTAGGGTCTCAATTAGGACTAGCATTTGGTCTAGTGATAGGTTTAATCTTTACATTAGGTTAAGGGTTATTGTTAGGGCTAGTCCCAGGTTTTTTTTTTTTATGGCTAAGGCTAGATTTATGACTATATTTAAGATTAGGTTTGGTCTAGTGTTAGTGTTACTGTTAGGTTTAGGTATACGTTTACTGGTAGAGGTAGTGTTAGGGTTCAGTTTAGGGTTAGGGTCAAGTTTAGATCTAGGATTAGAGTTTGGGTCAGAATAAAGGTCAGGGTTAGGATTAGGGTTAAAGCTAAAATGAGGGCTAGGTTTAGGACTAGTAATTGGTTTAGGGTTTGGGGTAGGCTAATGCTTAAGATTAGGACTAGAGTAGCATTAGGGAGAAGGTTTGGCTTAGGGTAAGATATAGGGTTAGAGGTATGATTAGGTTGAGTGTTAGAGTCAGGGCTCTGCTTAGGGCTAGGATTTGTGTTAGCATTAGGGCTACGGCTAATGCAAGATCTAATTTTCTGATTAAGGCTAGTTATAGAGTTAGCATTATGGCAATGTTTAGAGCTAGGGGTACTGTTAGCATCTGACTCAGATTCAGGGTTATTTCTATGGTTATGGTTAGTACTCAAATTAGGGCTAAGTTTAGGGATATGTGTAAGGTTAGTGTTTGGTTTAGGTAAAGGGTTAGGGTTATGATTATGGCTCATTTTGTTTTAGGGCTAGGGTAGGGTTAGGTCTAGTTTTCCAATTAGCATTAGGTTTAGGGCTAGTGTTAGGGTGAGGTTAGGGTTTACAACCAGGTTTCAGGCTAGCGTGATGGTTAGAGTTAGAGTTGGGGCTAGGGTTAGGGATAGGTTTAGGTTATGTTTAGGGATAAGTTTTGAACTTGGATAGGGCTAGAGTGAGAATTAGAGTTAGTCTTAGGGCTAGGGATAAGATTAGGTTTAGAATTAGGTTTAAGTTAGTACTAGGATTAGCCCTAGGGTTAGTGTCAGGTTTTGGCCTAGAGTTAGTGCTAGGGTTATGGTTAGTGTTAGGGTTAGGGTAAGGTATGATGTTACAGCTATATTTTGGTCTTGGGCATGGCCTAAAATTATGGTTAGGGCTCTGGTTGAGTTTAGGATAAGGATTAAGGCTAGATTTAGAGCTAGGTTTAGGGATACGGTTTGTGTTAGGGTTAGGGCTATGATTAGGTCTAGGGCTAATGTCAGTTCTAGTGTTATGATTAGGGATAGTTTTAGGTTTAGTTAGGTCCATGGTGTTGAGAGCCACAGCCGAAGGGGCCCCAGCAAACTTTCAGCTGCCAGCAAACTTCCAGCTGCCAGCTGATGCTTGGCTCACAGCGGCCCCAGCAACTTCTAGCTGCCAACTGATTGGCTCCTCTGTGGTGATGCTCATTGGGTTGTTTCCCCGCCATTTCAGACCATGGAGCTGATCATTGGGGGACTTTTTTTGGCTCCACCCACGTGACCCAGCCAATCGGCTTCAAGAGCAGGAGGAGTGGGGGAGGTTGAGAGGCTTGTGGGAAGCTGGTGGTGGCAGTTGGGCTCTGAAGGTTTTTCCTGAGGAGCTGTGTGGTGTGGTGTGTGTGTTCTAAAAATAAAGTTCATTTCTTTTGACAAGTGGCACCTGAATTGTGCCCAGCCAGACTGCGGCATTTGGTGGGCCCTACGGGGAACGACTGAGGGTAAGTGATAAGGTAAACTGCTCGCCCCTGAGGGCAGGGCAAGAGGATGGGTAGCCATTTTGAGATTCTTCTTTTGTTTTGTTTTGCTTTTGTTTTAAGTTGCCTGTCTCTGAAGATGAGTGAGATGGAAGAAAAACTTCTCACATCTGAGGAAAAACTATTTGTATCTGAGGAACAGATAGGGAGAAAGGACGGATGGACATTTCAGGAGGATAAAAAGGCTATAATGATTTTGTGTCGTTCCATTTTTGTCTCATTCTGTCTCGGTTTTGTTTGGCGTCATCTTGTTGGGTTGCATTATGGTAGAAATATGGGATCAGAAATTAGTAAAAAACAAACTGAAAGAGTGTTAAGTAAATTGTTAGAGGAAGGAGGCATCCCAGTAAAATCAAGAGCAGTCAGGTCATACATTGATACAATACAAAAATGTAGCCCATGGCTTTTTAAGGAGTTGTTAAATATATCACAATGGAACCATCATGGTGAAGATTTAAAAAGAATAGAAAAGAAAAGCCCAGGGACTCTGCCAGTTGGCACATTGCCATTGTGTATGTTCGTATCTTGTTTTCTTAGTCCAAAGCCTTCAGTTCAGACAATGGTAGAGGAAGGAGAAGACATATTGATTCAAGTAAAAGAGAAGGTCTCTCAAGCTAGTCAGACTGAGGAAAAGATTCAAGTAAAAAAGAAGGTCTCTCAAGTTAGTCAGATAGAGGAAAAGATTCAAGCAAAAGAGAAGGTCTCTAGAACTAGTCAGACAGAGGAAGAAAGTTTAGAGCAGAAAAAGCCATCAGGGGAAAAGTTACAACAGGAGACTGCTACTAACACCTTTCTATCACCAGAGGGTGTAAGTGTCCAACCAACAGTGCCACCTCCATATGCTGGGAGGCTCCCAACCCCCACAGTTGATAGTTGGGATCCTGAGACAGGATCTCAAATATAAACATGCCCTGTATTTGAGAAGGAAGGAGGGCAGCAAATTCACCATGCTTTAAATTTCAAAAAAGTGAAGCAGCTAAAAGAGGCTGTAACAACCTATGGTCCTCAAGCACCCTTCACTGTAAGCATGGTCGAATCCATTACCAACTTGAACATGACGCCAACAGATTGGGCTAATATGTGTAAAGCTGTGCTAAATGGAGGAAAATACCTGTTATGGAAGGTTGCCAATGAGGAATTTTGAAAGGAGTCGGCTAGGGAAAATGCAACAGGTGGTTATCCTCAGAGAAATCTAGATATGTTGTTAGGAAAGGGACCTTATGAAGATCAGCAGCAACAAATTGCATGTGATCCTGGCATATACATACAAATTGCTGTAGATGTGGTTAGGGAATGGAAGACTTTACAAGGACATGGAGGTTTACAAGGTCAATTATCTAAGGTAATACTAGGAGCTAATGAACCTTATGCTGAATTTGTAGATAGGCTTATTCAAACAGCTACCAGAGTTTTCGGGTATACAGAACAAGCAATGCCATTAATAAAACAACTGGCTTGTGAGCAAGTGAATCATTGGTGCAGAGAAGTCATTAGACCATGGAAACATGAAGATTTAAACACATATATTAAATTATGTAGAGACATTAATGAACAAGAGCAAGTTGTGGCAGCTGCAGTACAGCAGGTTTTAGATGCCAGAGATATTAATGAACAAGGGCAAATCGTGGCAGCTGCAGTACAGCAGGTTTTAGATGCCAGAGACATTAATGAACAAGGGCAAATTGTGGCAGCTGCAGTAAAACAGGCTTTAGATGCCAGGCCAAGAACATGCTACAATTGTGAACAAATAGGACATTTTAAAAGGAATTCCCCCGTAGGAGGAGGGTTTAACAAAACTAGGTATCAAAGGAGTAGAATACCGGGTATTTGCCCACGATGCCATAGAGGGAGACATTGGGCTAATGAATGCCGTTCTCAAACCACCATAGAGGGTACTCCATTATCAAAAAATGAACAAGGATGAGGTGTTTATCCACGATATCGAGGAGAAAGGCATCAGGCTCCACTGGCAAAAAAATGGACAGGGGGGGCCCAATGCTCCAGGGCCCAAAAGCACTAATATACGAAGCACTGGAGGAACCCAGCAATCCCATCAGGGTAGTGCCCAGGACACATTGTCCATTAGATCCCTCATCAGACAAACCAGAGGGAGCACAGGGTTGGATATCTGTGCCTCCACCAGAACAGTACTAACTCCAGAGATGGGAGTTCAAATCATTCCCACAGGGGTAAAATGACTTCTTCCCAAAAGAACAGGAGGCTTATTATTGGAATGCAGCTCTTCTATTCTAAAAGGATTTATGATAAGTCCTAGGGTAATTGATCCCGATTATGAAGGTGAAATAAAAATTAGAGCCAGTTCTCCAAGGGGTATATCAGTAATTTCACCAGGAAATAGAATATCACAGTTACTAATAATACCCAGCTAACATGATAAATTTTCCAGTCGTACTGAAGAAAGACGTTAAAAGGGATTAGGCTCCACAGGTGTATATTGGGCTATGCTTTCTTTAAATTTAGATTCTCTCCCCATGCTAAAACTAAATATTCAAGGACATTAATTTAATGGGCTAATGGATACAGGTGCAGACCTTAGCATCATCTCTCATTAAGAATGGCCAAAACATTGGCCATTACAACAAGCCACTCCAATGCTTCGAGGCCTAGGAGTGGCAAGTAATCCCCATAGAAGTGCAATGGTATTAGATTGAAAGGATCCTGAAAGATGTGAAGGAACTATACAACCATATGTATTGGATCATCTTCCCATAAATTGATAGGGACGAAATGTCCTAGATCAATTAGGTTTGACATTAACAAATAACATCAATCAAAATGCACCCTCTATTATGGCTAGACAAAGTTTTAGAAAAGGAAAAAGATTAGAAAAACAAGAACAAGGTATAGCAGCACCAATACAAATAGATCAAGGAACAGACAGACATGGGTTGGATTTTCAGAAAGGGACACTGAGACAATAAAAATTACTTGGAAATCAGAAAGACCAGTATGAGTTCCTCAGTGGCCCCTGAATAAAGAAAAGATACAAGCAGCCCATGGCCTGGTCAAACAACAATTAGTGGAAGGACATATACAACCTTCTGTATCTCGCCATAATACTCCCATTTTTGTCATCAAAAAGAAATCTGGTAAATGGAGATTATTGCAAGATTTAAGAGCCATTAATAATGAGATAGTTATTATGGGACCTGCTCAATCGGGGATTCCTCAATTGTCTGCTTTGCCAAAAACGTGGTATGTTTTAGTTATAGATATTAAAGATTGTTTTTTTTTTCAATTCCAATTCATCCTGAGGATAGTCCATGTTTTCCATTTACTATCCCTGCACTGAATCATGAAGGTCCTGATCAGAGATATGAATGGAAAGTACTCCCTCAAGGGATGGCTAACAGCCCAACTATGTGTCAAATTTATGGTAACAAAGTAATCCAGGCACTTAGAAAGAAAAATCCTGAACTACAAATATTTCACTGTATGGATGATATATTACTAGAACACAAAGAAAAAAACACACTGATAGAATGTTGTACCACACTTACAAACTTATTTAAAAAATATAATCTAGAGATAGCAATAGATAAAGTACAATTAAATTTTCCAATTAATTATTTAGGAGTTCTATTATCCTCAACCATGGTCCGTCCACCAAAAATTCAAATACGAGTAGATCAACTCAAATCACTTAATGACTTTCAAAAGTTATTAGGAGACATAAATTGGATAAGGCCTTATCTAGGTATACCAACAGAAGAGTTGGGACCTTTATTTGATATCCTAAAGGTCCCTCAGATCTAAATTCACCCCAAATGTCAATGCCTGAATCAAGAAAGGCATTAAAAATCATTGAAACATATATAGAAAATATGCATTTGGATAGAATTGATATAAGTTTGCCTTTATTATTTATTGTACTACCAACAAAAAATATTCCTACAGGAGTATTTTGGCAAGACGGTCCATTATTATGGATACATTTATCTTATTCTCCCAACACTATTCTTCCTAGGTATCCTGAGACTGTAGGACAATTAATACTCAAAGGAATAAAAGCAGCAAAGGGAGTGTTTGGAATTTCTCCCAATAAAATTATTACTCCATATACTATGGATCAAATTGATGAGTTAGCTAATGAGTTAAATACTTGGGCAATAATTATGTGCAAATCTAATATTTCATTTGATAACCACTTACCATATAATCCTTAATTGTCTTTTTGGTCATTGCGTCATGTAATTTTTCCAAAAATGACAAGAAAAACACCTATCATGAATGCTCCAAATATATTCACTGGTGGGTCAAATAATGGTACAGCAGCAATAGTTACACCTGATCAAACTTTTACATTTTTAGTACCCAAACAATCAGATCAAAAGGTAGAGCTTAATGCAGTATTACAAGCTTTTGTGATGTTTAAAGATTCTGTGTTTAATTTATTTTCCGATAGTCAGTATATAGTTAATGCTATAGTATCCCTTGAAGATGCTGGTAGGATTTGCCCTTCTTCTACTGTTTTCTCTTTGCTTTCCACTATACAAAGTCTAATCTGGGACAGAAAAGATCCATTCTTTATAGGACATATCAGGGCACATACAGGATTGCCTGGAGCCCTTAGTTTGGGCAATGATTTAGCAGATAAAACTACACGTGACATACATATTTTCGATACACTAGAAGAAGCTACGAATTTTCATAAAAAGTTCCATGTCAATGCTAATACTTTACCAAAGCATTTTAAAACAACTAAGTAACAAGCTAGACAAATAATAAAACAATGTCAGAATTGTGTGACCTTTTTACCACAAATTAATCTTGGAGTCAATCCTAGAGGACTGATACCTAACCATATTTGGCAGATGGAAGTCACACACTTGCCAGAATTTCGAAAATTAAAATATTTGCATGTTACAGTTGATACTTCTTCTGGATTTTTGATGGACTCCATTCATGCCAGAGAAAAAAACTAAAGATATTATAGCTCATTGCTTACAAAATTTTGCCACTGTGGGCGTTCCAAAACAGTTAAAAACAGATAATGCCCCTGGTTATACTTCTACTTCTTTTAAACGATTTTACTCATCATTTGGCATTACTCATATAACAGGAATCCCATACAATCCACAGGGACAAGGCATAGTTGAAAGAGCTCATCAAACTATTAAAATGTACTTATTAAAGCAAAAAGAAGAAATTGGGAAGGGGTATATATTCCCCAAACATAAACTTAAAATAACCCTTTTTACTCTAACTTTTAAAATTTGGATTCATCATGGCTTAGTGCTGTGGAAAGCCATATGTGTCCAAAAAATGTACATAAGTCCAAGGTACTTTGGAAGGATATTCTAACAGGATAATGGAAAGGTCCTGACCCAGTAATTGTCTGGAGTCTGGGGTCTGTTTGTGTGTTTCCACAGGGAGAACAGCAGCCGATTTGGATTCCAGAGAGATTAACTAAATTGATTTCTACAGACCAAAAAGAAGATGATTTGGCTCAAATCCATAACAGTTGATATCCAAAACTCCAGTTTGGTTATCCTTACATCTGCGACAGAACCAGGATGCTTTTATTCAATATCTGTTTTATTATTACCCTTTCCCACATCATGAAGTTCTATTTTGTTTTTTGAGCTCATACAGACCTAGGTTAATATTTTACTGATCAGTTCTATTTTTTGACTATAGAGTTTTTAAACATTGCAATGAAGATTTCACCTGTAAAAAGTTATAAGGACTTTACTATTATCTTATGTGTTGTATATATTATGTGTGCATACTTGTGTTTTATGTTGTATGTTTGTATGTACGTATATCTATATATCATATATGATGAGTGCTCATGAAAAAATGGATCCAAGTATTTTTTTTTTATTCACGTGATTTAAATGGTTTAATTTAAATTGGGTAAACAGCTGTTGAGGATTGTTTTAAAATGTGAACAAAATGGAGGTTAACAGATCTGTTTGTTTACTTTAACCTTTTCATTATATTTAATAATTCTGTTCAAGATAATGTAAATTGTTAAGAAAATTGTTTTCTTTTAATGCCTTCTGGAATGTTACAAAAATTTTTTCTTTAGCCATTATTGCCAGAATTCCTATCTTCATCCCAGTGCCAGTGAAGACAATGATAAAACCAATCTACAGCTTCTGCAATAGCCATCACTGAACTGCTTGCAGAACTTGACTGGACTATGTATCACTTGTATATATTGTGAACTCAATTGTATGCATTGTGAACTATCTGTTGGTGCAGCGACTTGTGGTAGTGTTGGGGTATTTTTGCTGATGGTGTCATCGGTGGTACAATTTTTCCAAAAGGAGCCGTCAATTGGCTTGGTGTATCTTCCTCCCTTCTGCTTGTGATGGTCTTTCAGCTAAAATTTGGGGGCCAACAGAGGTGAGGCAAAGAACCTCACTCCCCCCCCCCGCTGGTACAAGGACCTATCCACAGATGTGGCTGTATGCTGGACCGGTAGTCAATTACGGGTAAGATCCAATTGCAATGGTACCAACTTAAGACGGGTAAGGACCATATATACTACTGGACAACCTAAGGCAGGCACGGTCCCTAAGCCACATGCTTGTTGTTTAAACAGAGAGTGGGAGATGTTGAGAGCCACAGGCGAAGGTGCCCCAGCAAACTTCCAGCTGCCAGCAAACTTCTAGCTGCCAGCTGATGATTGCCTCACAGTGGCCCCAGCAACTTCTAGCTGCCAACTGATTGGCTCCTCTGCGGTGATGCTCATTGGGCTATTTCCCCGCCATTTCAGACCACGGAGCTGCTCATTGGGGGACTTTTTTGGCTCTGCCCACGCAACCCAGCCAATCGGCTTCAAGAGCAGGAGGAGTGGGGGAGGTTGAGAGGCTTGTGGGAAGCCGGTGGTGGCAGTTGGGCTCTGAAGGTTTTTCCTGAGGAGCTGTGTGGTGTGGTGTGTGTGTTCTAAAAATAAAGTTCATTTCTTTTGACAAGTGGCACCTCAATTGTGCCCAGCCAGAGTGTGGCACTATGGTAAGGGTTACATTTATTGTTAGGTTCAGATTTACAGCTATGGCTATTATTAGCGTCAGAGTTAGGGTTAGTATATGGGTTAGGTTAAGGTTTAGTGTTAGGGCTACAATTAGCATTAGGGTTAGGGTAATGGATATGGTTAAGTTTCAGGTTCAGGTTAGGTTTAGTATAATGGACAGCGTGAGGGTGAGGCAAAGGGTTAGATTTAGGCCTAGGGATAGAATTTACTTAAAGATATGGTTCAGGTAATGGGTAGGATAAGAGCTACAGTTAGGACTAGGGTTATGGTTAGGTTAGGGCTATGGTTAGGATTTGGCCTATGGTTAGAATTTGCTTAGGGTTGTTTAGGGTAATGGATAAAATTATATCTTGGTAAGGGCTAGCATTATGGTGAGGAATAGTGCTATGGTTCAGTTTAGGTTTCGGGTTAGGGCAAGGTTTATGTTTAGGGTTAAGTTTAGGTTAAGTGTTAGGGCTATGGATAGGGTTAGGGCTATGATTAAATCTAGAGTTAGGGCTCGGATTAGGGCTAGGTTTTGGGGATAATTTATGGCTAGTGTAGGACTACAGCTAATGTAAGAATTAGGGTTACAATTAGGGCTAGTATTAGGGTTAGCATTAGGACTAGGTCTAGTGTTTATATTAGGTTAAGGTTTAGAGGGATGATTAGAGATAGGGTTAGTTTTAGGGTCAGAGTCAGGATCAGTGTTACTTTTAGGATTAGGTAAAAGACTCGAATTAGGGCAAAGGTTAAGACTAGGTGTAGGGTTAGGATTTGTGATAGAGTTAGGGTAAGAATTAGGGATAGGGCTAATGTCAGGTCTAGGGTTATGTTTAGGTTAGCGTTAGGGTTGGGGCTATGGCTCAGTTTTGTTTTAGAGCTAGGGCTAGGGCTAGGGCTAGTTTTAGGATTAGTGATAGTGTTAGGGCTAGTAGTAAAGTGAGGTTACGTCTTATATTAATTGTTATGGTTAGATCTAGGTTTAGGGCTAAGGCTATGCTTAGGGCTAAAGTTGGGGCTAGTGTTATGGTTATGATAACAGACAGGGTTAGAACTAGAAATAGGGCTAGGGCGAGAGTTAGAGTTAGTCTTAGGGCTAGGGTTAGGGGTAGGTTTAAGTTTAGGGCTAAATTAGGACTAGGATTAGCGCTAGGGTTTGTGTTAGGTTTAGGCCTAGTGTTAGGTTTAGTATTAGTGTTAGGGATAGGGTCAGTTTTAGGGAAAGGGATGGGGTTATACCTAGGTTTAGGGATAGGACAAGAGTTAGAATTAGGGTTAGGGGCTATGTTAGGGTTCGAGGTTTGTTTAAGGCTAGGTTTAGGGCTAGGCTGAATGTTTGTGTTTGGGCTAGAGCTAGGGCTAATTTCATGTCTAGATTTATGGTTAGTATTAGTTTTAGTGTTAGGTTATGGCTATGTCTATTGTAAGGTTAAGGTGTAGGGTAAGGATCAAGCTTAGACTAGGTGTATGATTAGGGTCAGGGTCCTGGTAGGGTTTGGTTTAGGTTAAGATTTAGGGTTAATGCTTGAATTAGTCATGGGTTCAGGTTAGGATTAAGTAATGAATAGAATTAGGTTTATGGTTCTGGTTAGGTTTAGTGTATTGGATAGGGTTACAGTTAACAATAGGGTTATCATTAGGCATAGGGTTAGCATTTGGTTTAGGCTTTTCTTTAGGGTAATTGATAGGGTTAGAGCTAAGGTTAGTGCTAGGGTTAAGGTTAGGATTAGGGCTATGGTTAGGTTTAGTGTAAGTGTTAGGGTATGAGCTAGGGTTAGGGCTAGGGAGATGGTTTGGGTTAGAGTCAGGGCTAGGGTTATGTCTAGGGTTATGATTAGGGCTTGGTTAAGGGCTAGGATAAGACTAGGTTTGTATGGTGTTTATGGCTAGCATTAGGGCTATTAGTTAGGGTTAGTTTTAGGGTTAGCGTTATGTCCAGAATTAGGACTAGTGTTGGGTCTAGGGACAGTGTTAGTCTTTAGGTTAGGTTAAGGGTGATTTTTAGGGCTAGTGCAAAGTTTTTGTTTAGGGCTAGGACTAGATTTATGACTATATTTAGGATTAGGTTTGGTCTAGTGCTAGTGTTACTTTTAGGTTTAGGTACAGGTATACTGGTAGGGGTAGGGTTAGGGTCCATTTTAGGGTTAGTGTGAGGTTCAGTTCTAGGGTTAGTGTTAGAGTCAGAATAAGGGTCAGGGTTTGGGTTAGAGTTACAGCTAGAATGAGGGCTAGGTTTAGAACTATTAATAGAGTTGGGGATTGGGGTAGGCTAAGGATTAGGGTTAGGACTAGGTAACATTAAGGTGTTTGGCTTAGGGACAGGGATGTGTTTAGAGGTAGGATTAGGGTTACGGATAGGTTTAGGGCTAGGGTTAGCATTAGGGTTAGAGTTAGTCTTAAGATTAAACCTAGGGTTAGAGCTTGGATTAGCGCTAGTTTTTGTGTTAGCTTTAAGACTATGGCTAATGAAAAAACTTTGTTTCTGATTAGGGCTAGTTTTAGGGTTAGCGATGGGGCAATATATAGAGTTAGGGTTAGTGTTAGGATCCGAGTCAGGGTCAGGGTTACTTCTATGGTTAGGTTTAGCACTCAAATTATGGCAAGGTTTAGGGCTACATTTAGGTTTAATGTTTGGTTTAAGTTAAGTTTTAGGGTTAGATTTATGTGTCAGTTTTGTTTTAGGCTAGATTAGGGTTAAGGCTAGTTTTCCAATTAGCATTAGGGTCAGGGCTAGTGTTAGGGTGAGATTTAGGCTTAAGTTTAGGGTTAGATTCACGTTTAGGGCTATGACAAATTCTAGGGCTAAGGATGGGGCTAGGGATAGGGCTAGAGTTTGGGTTATAGTAAGGGATAGGTTTAGAACAAGGGATAGGGCTAGGGTGAGAGTTAGAGTTAGTCTTAGGGATAGGTATAGGGTTAGGTTTAGGGTTAGGGCTAAATTAGGGCTAGGATTAGTGCTAGAATTTGTGTTAGGTTCATGCCTAGGTTACTGCTAGGTTTAGGCTAAGGTATAATGTTACAGCTACGTTTTTGGCTAGGTCAAAGGATAAAATTAGGGATAGGGATAGGGTTAAGGTTATGGTTAGGATTAAGGCTAGGCTTAGTGCTAGGATTAGTGCTAACATTTGTGTTAGGTTTAGGGCTAGGATTAGGGCTATGGCTAATGTCAGGCCTATAATTATGGTTAGGGATAATTTTAGGGTTAGATTTATAGCCAGATCTATTGTAAGGGTTAGGTTGAGTGTTAGAATCAGCTTTGCAGAGAAGGTATTATTAGGGTCAGAATCAGGGTTTGGTTATGTGTTAGGTTAAGGTTTACAAGTAGGGCTCAAATTAACATTAGGTTTAGTATTAGGGTTAGGGTAATGGATATGGTTAGTTGTATGGTTCAGTTTATGCTTAGTGTAATGGACAGCTTTAGGGTTTGGGATAGTGTTAAGTTTAGGCCTAGGTATAGAATTCAGTTAGGGTTATGTTTAGGGTAATTGATAGGATTAGAGCTACAGTTTGGGCTAGGGTTATTGTTAGATTAGAGGTATGGTTAGTTTTAGGCCTAGGGTTAGAATTCTGTTAGGGTTATTTTTAGGATAAAAAAAATAATTTCAGAGCTAGGGTTAGGGCTAGGTTTATGGTTAGGGCCATGGTTCGAGTTAGTTCAAGGTTTAGTTTTTGAATTAGATTTAGGTTAAGTGTTAGGGTATGCTTAGTGTTAGGGATAGGATTAAAGCTAGTGTTAGGGCTCAGATTAGGTCTAGGTTTTGGGTTAGGTTAGGGATAAGGTAGGACTATGGCTATTGTAAGAAATAGTTAAGATTAAGGTTAATTTTAGAGGTAGAATTAGGTATAGGTCAAGGTCTAGTATTTACATTAGGTTTAGGTTAGGGAGATGATTATAGATAGGTTTAGTGTTAGGGTCAGAGTCAGGATCAGAGTTATTGATCAGGTTTGGGATAAGAGTCAAATTAGGGTTAGGATTAAGACTAGGTGTAGGGTTAGGTGTTGTGTTAGGGTTAGGGTAAGAATTAGGGATAAGGCTAATGTCAGGTCTAGCATTACCCTTAGGCTAGGGTTAGGTTAGGGCTATGGCTCAGTTTTGTTTTAAAACTAGGGCTAGGGTTATGGTTAGTTTTAAGATTAGTGATAGTGCTAGGATTAGTGGTAGGATGAGGTTTAGGCTTAGATTTATTGATATGGTTAGATCTAGGTTTAGGACTATGGCCTGCATTTTGATTAAGTTTAGGGCTAGTGTTAGGGTTAAGGTAACGGATAGTGTTAGAATCAGAAATAGGACTGGGGTGTGATTAGATTTATTCTTTGGGCTAGGGTTAGGGGGAGGTTTAGGGTTTGGGCTAAATTAGAGATAAGATTAGTGCTAGGGTTAGGGTTAGGGTTAGGCCTAGGGTTAAGGCTAGGGTTAAATTTAGTTTTAGTGTTAGGGTTAGGGTTAGATTTAGGGGAAAGGATGGGGTTATCACTAGGTTTAGAGCTAGGGTTCTGGTTAGAATTTGATTTAGGGCTAGGGTTAGGGTTTGGGTTAGGATTAAGGCTACGTTTAGTGCTAGGGTGAGGGTATGTGTTAGGGCTAGGGCTAAGGTTAGGGTTAGGGCTAATGTTAGGTCTAGGTTCAAAGTAAGTGGTAGTTTTATGGTTAGGTTATGGCTAGGTCTAGTGTAAAGGTTATCTTTAGGGTAAGGGTCAGGTTTAGAGCTAGTTGTTTTATTAGGGTCAGGGTCCAGGTATGGTTTGGTTTAGGTTATATATTAGGGTGATGGCTTGTATTAGCATTAGGGTTAGGTTTAGGATTCAGGTTAGGTTTAGAGTAACGAATATGGTTATTGTTAACAATAAGGTTAGCCTTAGGCCTAGGGTTAGCATTGGGTTTAGGCTTATCTTTAGAATAATGGATAGGGTTAGAGCTAATTTTAGGGGTAGGGTTAAGGTTAGCTATATGGCTAGGGTTAGGTTTAGGCCTAGGGTTAGTGTCAGGGTTAGGTTTAGGGTAAGTATTAACGTTTGAGCTAGGGTTAGGTCTAGGACAATGGTGAGGGTTAGATTCAGGGCTAGGGTTAGGGTTAGTGTTATAATTAGGGAAAGGGTTAGAGTTTGAGCTAGGTTTAGGACTAGGTCAAGGGTTAGGGTTAGGGTTAGGTCTAGGGTTACAGTTAGGCTTACAATTATGGCTAGGTTTGTGTGATATTTATGGCTACCGTAGGGCTATGGATAATGTAAGAGCATGGTTTATGGTTATGACTAGTTTTAGGGTTAGGGATATGGATAAGTGTAATGTTTGGCTTAGGTTTTGGGTTAGGATAATGTTTAGAGCTAGGGTTTGTGTTAGAGTAAACATCAGTGTTTGGGTTAGGGATGGGGCCAGAATTAGGAATAGCATTGGGTCTAGAGATAGATTTAGTCTTTGTGTTTGGTTAATGATTATTGTTAGGGCTAGTTCAAGGTTTTTCTTTAGGGCTAGGGCTATATTTATGAATCTATTTAGGATTAGGTTTGGTCTAGTGGTAGTGTTACTGTTAGGTTTAGGTATAGCTTTACTGGTAGAGGTAGAGTTAGGGTCCGGTTTTGGGTTAGTGTCAGGTTTAGATTTAGGATTAGTGTTAGGGTCAGAATAAGGGTCACGGTTTGGGTTAGGGCTAGAGCTAGAATGAGGCCTAGGGTTAGGACTATTAATAGAGTTAGGGTTTGGGATAGGCTAAGGATTAGTGTTAAGACTAGGGTCGCATTAGGCTGAGGGTTTGGCTTAGGGTAAGGGATAGGATGAGAAGTAGGGTTAGGATTAGGGGTAGGGTTAGTGATAGGGTTAGGGTTAGAGTTATGGTTAGTCTTAGAGTTAAACCTAGGTTTAGGGCTCAGATTATCACTAGGATATTTTTTAGTAGTAGGGCTACGGCTAATGAAACTACTTGGTTTCTGATTAGGGCTACTTCTTCTTTTAGCATTAAGGCAATGTTTAGAGCTAGGGTTAGTGTTAGGATCCGTGTCAGTGTCAGGGTTACTTCTAGGGTTAGGTTTAGCACTCAAATTATGGGAAGGTTTAAGGCTAAGTTTAGGGTTAGTGTTTGGTTTAGGTTAATGGTTAGGGTTAGGTTTATGGTTCAGTTTTGTTTTAGGGCTGGTTTAGGGTTAGGGCTAGTTTTCCAATTGTTGTTAGGGCTATTGTTAGGGTGAGATTTAGGCTTAAGGCTAGGGTTTGATTCCGGTTTAGTGGTAGGGCAAAGGTTAGGTCTAAAGTTGGGCTAGGGATAGGGCTAGGTTTGGGGTTATGGTAAGAAATAGGATTAGAACTAGGGATAGGGCTATTTCGAGAGTTAGAGTTAGTCTTAGGGCTAGGGATAGTGTTAGCTTTAGGGTTAGGGCTAAATTAGGGCTAGATTAGAGCTATGGTTAGTGTTAGCTTTAGGCCTAGGTTTAGGACTAGGGTTAGGTTTAGCATTAGGGTTAGGGTATGATGTTACAGCTATGTTTAGTGCTAGGACAAGGGAAAAAATTAGGGATAGGGCTTGGGTTAAGATCAGGGTAAGGATTAAGGATGGGCTTAGAACCAGGATTATGACTAGGGATAGGGCTAATATCAGGTCTAGGTTTAAGTTTAGGTAGGGTTAGGGATAGGGCTATGGCTCAGTTTTGTTTTAGAACTAGGCCTAGGGTTAGCACTAGTTTTATGATTAGCGATAGTTTTAGGGCTAGTGGTAGGGTGAAGTTTAGGCTTAGATTTATTTTTATGGTTAGATCTAGGTTTAGGGCTATGGCTAGGGTTAGGGCTACATTTAGGGCTAATGTTAGGGTTATGGTAAAAGATAGGGTTAGAACAAGAAATAGGGCTAGGCTGAGAGTTCAAGATAGTCTTTGGGCTAATGTTAGAGGTAAGTTTAGGGTTAGGGCTAAATTAGGGTTAGAATTACCACTAGGGTTATGGTTAGGGTTAGGCCTAGTGTTAGGGTTAGTGTTAGTGTTAAGGTTGGCATTAGGTTTAGGGGAAGGAATAGGGTTATATCTAGCTTTAGGGCTAGGGCAAGGGTTAGAATTAGGTTTAGGACTAAGGATAGGGTTTGGGTTAGGATTAAGACTAGGTTTAGGGCTAGGCTGACAGTTTCTGTTAGGGCTATGGCTAGGATTAAGGCTAGAGCTAATGTCAAGTCTAAATTTATGGTTAGTATTAGTTTTAGTGTTAGGTTATGGCTATGTCTATTGTAAGGTTTAGGTGTAGGGTAAGGGTCACGTTTAGAGCTACATGAATTATAAGGGTCAGGGTCAGGGTAGGTTTTGGTTTAAGTTAAGATTTAGGGTTAATGCTTGAATTAACAGAGGGTTCGGGTTAGGGTTAGGGTAATGGATAGAATTAGGTTTATGATTCTGGTTAGGTTTAGAGTAATGGATAGGGTTAGTGTTAACAATAGGGTTATCATTAGGCCTAGGTTTAGCATTTGGTTTTGGCATTTCTTTAGGGTAATGGATAGGGTTAGAGGTAAATTTAGGGCTAGGATTAAGGTTAGGATTAGGGTTAGGGTTAGACCTAGGGTTAATGTTATGGTTACGACGAGGGTTTGGTTTTTAGTCAATGCTAATGTTAGTTTTAGGGTTAGGCTATGTTTAGGCTAAGGATTAGAGTTTGAGCTAGGATTAGGGCTAGGGCGAGAGTTAGCATTAGGGTTAGATCGAATGTTATGGTTAGGGTTTCTATTAGGGATAGGCTTAGGGCTAGGATAAGGGCTAGGTTTTGTGTGATGTTTAGGGCTAAACTTTGGGCTTGGGTAATTTGAGAGCAAGGGATATGATTATGGGTAGATTTATGGTAAGGGTTATGGATGAGTCTACTGTTAGGGTTAGATAGGTTTTGGTTTAGGATAAGGTTTAGAGCTAGGGTTTCTATTAGATTAAGGGTCATTGTGGGGTTAGGGTTTGTTGTAGTATTAGAGCCACAATTAGGACTAATGTTTGGTCTAGTGAGAGGATTAGTCTTTAGGTTAGGTTAAGGGTTATTGTTAGGACAAGTGCTAGGTTTTTATTTGGGGCTAGGGCTAGATTTATGACTCTATTTAAAATTAGTTTCGTCTACTGCTAGTGTTACTTTTAGATTTAGGTATAGGTTTACCGGTAGAGGTAGTGTTAGGGTTTGGTTTAGGGTTAGGGTCAGGTTTAGATCTAGGGTTAGTGTTAGGGTCAGAACAAGGGTCACGGTTAGGGGTTAGAGTTAGAGCTAGAATGAGGACTGCTTTAGGACTAGTAATAGAGTTAGGGTTTGTAGAAGGCCAATGATTATGGTTAGGACTAGGGTAGCATTAGGTTGAGGATTTGGTTTAGAGTAAGGGATAGGGTTAAAAGTACGGCTAGGGTTAGGGTAAGGGATAGCATTAGTGTTAGAGTTAGGTTAGGGGTAGCATTATTGTATGGTTTTGGTTTATATTTAGATTAAGGGTTAGTGTTAGGATTAGTGTTAGGTTTAGGTTTGGATTAGGTGAGTGTTAGGGTTAGGGTTAAGGTCAGGGTTAGGATTAGTGTTAGGGTTGGGTTAGGGTTAAGACAGGTTTACTTTTATGGTTAGGTTAGGGTTTTTGTTAGGGTTAATGTTATGGTTAGGATTAGGGTTATGTTAAGTTTAGGGATAGGGTTAGGGTGATGGTTAGGGTTAGTAACGGGTTAGGGTTAGTAATCAGGTTAGGGTTAGGGTGAGGGTAAGGTTAAGGGTTAGGATTTGTGTTAGTGTTAGGGTTAGGTTTTTTATTAGTGTTAAGGTTAGGGTTAGGAGTAGTGTTAGGGATATGGTTAGGTTTAGGGTTATGGTTAGTGTTAGGGTTTGAGTTAGGGTTAGGTTTTTGGTTATGGTTAGGATTACTGTTAATATTAAGGTTACATTTAAGATTGGGGTTAGGGTTATGGTTAGACTTATTGTTAGGGTTGGTGTTAGGTTTAGGATTTGTGTTTGTTTTAGGGTTAGGGTTAGGGTTCAGGTTAGTGTTAGTGTTAGGTTTAGGGTTAGTGTTTGTGATAGGGTTAGGGTTAGGGTTCAGGTTAGGGTTATGTTTAGTTTTAGAGTTAGGGTTAAGGTTAGGTTTAGTGTTAGGTTTAGTGTTAGGTTTAGGCTTAGGGTTTGTGTTAGGGTTAAGATTTGGGTTATCCTTAGGGTTAGATTTAGCATCAGGATTAGGGTTAGGGTTGTTGTTATGGTTAGGGTTATGGTTGGGGTAATGTTAGTGTTACAGTTAGATTTAGGTTTAGGTTTAGGTTTAGTGTTTGGTTTAGGCTTAAGGTTAGTGTTAGTGTTAGTTATAGAGTTATGATTAAGGTAAAAATTTGTGTTAGGTTTAGAGGTAAATTTAGTGTTAGAGTTAGTGTTAGGGTTAGGTTAGGGTTAGGGTTAGGTTAGGGGTATGCCACAGTCTGGCTGGGCACAAAATCACGAGCCACCACACACCTTGTAGATTCAAACAGCAACTCTTTATTCTCGAACTGTCACTGGCACTTTACACACACGTTCTGCACAAAATCCACGTTCTGGGCAAAATCCACGATCTCCACCAGGCTCTGAATCCCAAATACTCTTTGAATCCCGGGAGAACTCAACAGGAACTCAAGGAGCGGGCATGCCTGAGGCAGCAGGATACACCCTATTTTCAGCATGGTACACCTTAAACCTGGAACCGCCCTAAACCCAAGGAGCGGGATACTCCCTAATCCCAGCAGGATACACCCTAAACCTGGATCCACCCTGGTCCTTGAGCAAGGTCACCTTACATGCAATGTCACTGCAAATGACCTGGGTCATGCCATGCGTCATACCTACTTGGCAATGGCTCTCAGCATCTCCCCCCTTCTGATTAATTAAACGACAAGCAATGTGGCTTAAGGACCGTGCCTGGTAGGTTGGCGAATTCAACATATAGTTCTTACCCGTCATGGGAGAAACTGACCTCTAGGTGTCAGCCTCCTGTCTTAAGTTGATACCACTTCAATTGGATCATACCCGTCACTGACTACCGGTCCAGCATACAGCCATACTCGTGGATAGGCCTATGCACCAGTGGGTGGGTGAGGTTCTTGCCCCACCTCTGTTGGCTCCCAAATTTGGCCTTGGTGCCAGTGGGGGGTGAGGTTCTTTGCCTCACCTCTGTTAGCCCCCAAATTTTAGACCATCACTAGCAGAAGGGAGGAGGATACAGAAATGCCATGACACCAAGCCAATTGACGGCTCCTTAGGAAAAATTGCATCACTGGTGACACCATCAGCAAAGATATGCCAGCACTACCACAATTCGCTACACCAAAGGATAGTTACATAGTCCAGGCAAGTTCTGCACACAGTTCCAAGTGGAGGAAACTATCAATATGTCCATTTCCTCCCAAAGTAAGTCAACTCCTTGATTGAGCATTACTTGTTGAGTTATATTCATTGATGCATCAGTTTATACAGTTTACTGTGATAGCTATCATAGAAGCTGTATTTTGGTTTTATCTTTGTCTTCACTGGCACTGGGATGAAGATAGGAATTCTGACAATGATGCTAAAGAGACATTATTCTGAAAAGAATTATTAAATATAATGAAAAAGAAAGGTGAAAGTAAAAACAGATCTGTTAACCTCCTTTAAAAACAATCCTTAACAGCTGTTTACCTAATTTAAATTAAACCATTTAAATCTTGAGAATAAAAAAAATTCGGATCCATTTTTTCATGAGCGCTCCTCATATATGAAATATGGACATATGCACACACCGACATACAACACAAAACACAATAGTGCACACAAACATAAAACACATAAGACAATAGTAAAGGCCTTGTAGCTTTACCTAGGTGAAATCTCCATTGCAATGTTTAAAAACTCCACAGTCAAAAAATAAAACTGATCAGAAAAACATTAACCTAGGTTTGTATGAGCTCAAAAAATAAAATAGAACTTTATGATGTGGGAAAAGGCAATAATAAAATAGATATTGAAAAAAGCATCCTGGTTAATCACTGTCGCATCCTTTGGAAATTTAAAGAATTACTTTAGTCTTTTTAATTTTTTGATGTGGTTTTAAACAAATTTCCTTCTAGTTTAACGTTTGTCTATAAATTTTAACACCCTCATCTGTGACTTCTATTTTTTACACCAACAGAAATTAAAGTTGATGGGCCCTTTGAAAAAAATTACTAATAATCTCCTTGTTCTTCTATTTTATCCAATATTTGACTTTAAACTTCTCTCTTCTACTTTTTTTCTATCTTGAATGTCTGTATCTAATAGTTGTCTTAGCTTTTTGTATTTCCTATCTGAAATACCTTTACTTGACATTTTCTTTTTTTATGTTTTTTATTGTTGGCTGTTCAAAACATTACATAGTTCTTGATATATCATATTTCACACTTTGATTCAAGTGGGTTATGAGCTCCCATTTTTACCCCATATACAGTTTGCAGAATCACATCAGTTACACATCCATTGATTTACATATTGCCATATTAGTGTCTGTTGTGTTCTGCTGCCTTTCCTATCCTCTACTATCCCCCTCCCCTCCCCTCCCCTCCCCTCTTCTCTCTCTGCCCCCTCTACTGACATTCATTTGTCCCCCTTGTATTATTTTTCCCTTTCCCCTCACTTCCTCTTGTATGTACTTTTGTATAACTCTGAGGGTCTCCTTCCATTTCCATGCAATTTCCCTTCTCTCTCCCTTTC